>NW_008631361.1:0-17478 GCF_000691845.1 Merops nubicus | reverse complement strand
CTGCAGGCGAGGCGATGGCGCTGCCGCGGCGGCGGGGCTGTGTGCGCGCCCGGATGAGCCCGGGCGTGTTTCAACTGGGAGCAGCTCTGGATTGGGAACACCCTCTGTCCTGTGCGTCAGACGGCTCCGTGGTAGCTGCAGGTGACGATAAACGCCGCGCTCGGCGCCAGCGACCTGCGTGCGATCAGTAAATGACCCAATCTGCAGAAACACTCTCCATAAAGCAGTTATTCCAGCTCTGGTGTTTCAGACCTACGGGATCCTCAAGATAAAGCTACAAAATGCCTTTCCAAAGGCAAATCTATAACATTCATAATCCTAGTGGATGTGTAAAACTAATGATTTATTTGAGACACTGATTTTATAGGCCATTACAATCTCCATCCCCTCACTGCTCATTCATTCTGTTCTCTGTCCCTTCACACATCCACTTTCTGATGATGCTGGAGAATCACATTGGGATGCCCCTGCTCCATCAGCGGCACTTGATCTGTCCTTCAGAAATGGTTTAACTGATACACATGCAATTAAATTACTGAATAATTGTTCTCTGTTATTTACCTTTAAAATCTGCTTCTTTAATTTCAGACCTCTAGAAGGGTTGTGCATCTGAAAACATGCCTGCTTTCTTTAACAGTATCGTTTAGTGTGAGGCAAGACACTAGAAGTGGGACATGTGGCCAGGGAGAAGACTGGAATTGCCTGGTGTAGTAATATGCTCCAAGTACCAATTAGTAATAATCGTCAAGCCATGGTTTTTGGCACCAGTTAACTCTTTTAAATGCTGTTCAGATAAATACCTATAAAGATAAAACCTGTAAAAAAATTAAAATAATGAGGCTTGTGTAGGACTTCAATTAAATAGATACGTGCATTAAAAAATGGGAGGTTATGTAATTATTAAAAGTTCTTCCACATCAAAAGCACCCATTGCTAGAGCCCATGTACACAGGTTATTATAAAATCAAAGGGTTCAGACACTGCACAGTGACAGTACCTGCAACGTTCAAATGTAATTGTTATTTAGTAATTTTATTTTACCTCTAAAGGCTGCGATCTGGAGGCTTCTCAGGTAAACCAAAGTGGTGTATGAATAGCTAGTTCATTTTATTTTAGGAATACACAGAAGCAACTCTGATTTCATAAACAATGAGGAAGATACTAATAGGTAATTTGTAATTAACTAACAATTAATTGATAATTTGTAACTAATTAAGCACCTGTTTCATCTCTATTTCAGCTGAGTGTTTTTGGCATGAATTACACTTCACTTACAGTTTTGTGCAGTGGCAGTTTTGGATAAAGGTTTACTATTACTGAGCGCAAATAGGATAACAACACTATTTTTTTTTTTAATGGAAACAAAAGCCTTAGCTGTGAATTTTACTCTGAAAAGGCAGTTTTAAATTTGAATTAACTTTAAAGGAATTAACAGTATTTGGTTTTAATATAAAAGTAATTTTCGGTTGAGGAAAGAAGCTTGGAACAAATAAAGAAAGAGTTGCCGTTAATCCATGCCTGCATTTCCCCCAAAATTATCTCACAAAACTAGCCTGAAAACAAGTAACTTTAGCTCTGTATAGCTATAAAACATTAGCACTGTAAGATTTTAATGTATTTAAAACCTCTCGAGTTATTACTTCCATCGATCTAAAATGCAGTACATATTTCAGGGACAATTTTAACTGAATTTTCCATGTCACCCTCACACAAGTGAGGCTACAAAACATTAAATGATTAACATCTTGAAAACTCCATTTGAGACTTAGCAAAATAAATAATACTAGGAGCACAAAACATGGATGGAAAAGATAATTTTCCTGACCCACTGAGTTCCTTGTCCGCTTTATCGCATAAACCAACAGATACAGGCAGGTGTTGGGAAACCCCTTTCAATGGGACGAGTAAATCCAAGAAAGGGTGAAAAAAAGAAACAGCCCCTTCTGCAACTTATTCCTGTCAAATACAATGCAAAGTGGCAAAACACAGAAAGAAGCAAACGATTTTCCACACTTACTGTGTGGAAACGCCTCTTAGACACTGGGCTCAACACAGCTGTTGAGCAGAATGGTGAATCCTCCTCCTTTATTCCACTGCAAAACCAGAAAGAAATGCCTGTTGTGTGGAACAGAGCTCTGACCCTTTCAGGTGCGTGGCCTATTTCATGTTGCAGACCACCAGAGGTTTATACGTACTCAAAATGATGAAAAAACATAACCTAGTATGACTTTTCTCATTGCTTACAGTTAATAAAGAACCTGGAAGTTTTTGTGGCTAAATCAGTGGTTCAGATTAAAATTTAAGTCATTGGACACAGGACCAGCTTACCAAGTAAAGATTAGTATTATGGGACACCTGAAGTCTTACAAACATCCTCTTCAAGGCCCTTTAGGAGTACCATCCACTGCTGTTCCTGAGAATCGTGCATACTTGTAATTCAGAGACGAAAAAGATACTTAAACATTTTAAATCTATAAAACTCTTCAGAACTACTAAACATCCTGTTAATGTTATACACGCAGTTTCACGCATTATTATAACCTATTACCCAAATACTAATTATATTAGCAATCTCCTTACTACATAGCCATGAAATATGTACAACTACTTGCAAGAAGTCATAAATCAACAGAAACACAGGTTTAAAAATTTTCAATTTTGAAATTTATTTAGAACGCAGGGGTTAAGCGTGGTAAGTTTCCAATTGTCTGATAATACCATACCCATGTCACTGTTATGGAAATTGCACTAATTCCCTCCAGCCCCCTCCCCCTCCAAAATGTGGTTAGTTTTAACAGCAGGTGGTTTTGCAGACAGTGTGCTCTAGGACACTGCTGCACTTCCTGAGTGTTCAAAGCTACTGTATGGTAGACTGAGGTGAAGGAAAAACAACAAAATTATTACTCAAAATCAAACCAGCTATTTTACCTTACTGTTGAAGCACAGAATCATAAAATGCAATGTATTTTAACAGGAGAGTGTTTTAGAAGGGGGATGGGGACCTTCAAAAAAAGGGGCAACCTTTAAAAAAAAAGTACATCCTTTTAACTTCAGTTTTAAACAAAACAATTTTTAACTTCAAGCCATTAACCTCAAGACTATTGAAAATGGACAAAGAAGTTAAGACTCACTCAGACTGAAATGTATTTGGGACTAAAATAGCCATTTCAGTATTCCTTGACCTTTTAGGGTATTCCTAGTGGCTCCAGCAAAAGCAGCATAACAGGGTATCTCTGGTTTATCTTTTTAGTGCTCTTGAAAAAGAGTTACAACAGCACTGACCAGAGTGCTTAAACGTAGGATTTCAGACAGTCGCCTGGCAATGCACTTCAGCTTTGTCGTGCAAAACCAATCCAGTCACAAACATCCCCACACGAAACACAGCAAGTTGTGCCAAAGTATGTGATGTGAATTAAATGTCAGCTGAGCTATCAGCACGCGGACAAATCAGCACGTGTTGTTCAAGCCAACAGCTGTAAAATTTAGTTTCTCAGAAGAGAACTTCATGGGCAGGCTGCATAGTCCATGTAAGTTACTAGTTTTTGTACAGAAAAATATCTTCAAAGTTGTATTTACGTTGGCAAGCAGATTCAGAGGGGAGTTTCAGCCCTCTGAATGCACCATGAGTTAACATGTCAATAAAGACACCCCACCATCTCAGTGGGATTTTTCCATGAAAGACCACAACCACTTCTTGATCAAAACAGAGCTGAAGCAGTGGCAGCTGATGGAAATATTAACTACACTGTTTTGCATCACATTTATGAGGCATTAGATTCAGTCTCATTTACAAATGATTTTGGCAGAAGGGTTCTTCAGGCTGCAGCTGAAGTTGCTGAAAAAGCAACTTCTTGTCTCAAGTCTTTTTTTTGTTGTTTTCCTTTATGGAAGCTTGTTTTGAACAAAAAACTGACAATGTAGGCAACTACCAGCAAGAACTACAAAGAGATTTTGTTCCACTCTCTATTATGTCAGCGGCTTGCCAATCCTTTTCCCCTAAAATATTTGTAAAAACATTGGAAATACTTATGAAATTTATAAAACAGCTCCTTAAACATCTGCTTAATGCCCTTTCCTTCAAATATAAAAGACTTCCAGATTTTAGGGTCTTTTTTTGTGGATCTAAGGGAGAGGTCGAGGAAGAGGTAAAAGATAGGATAACTGCCATCTTCTCAGTTGCTGTTACAAAATTTAAATGACTACTACTTTAAAAATTAAATAGAGGTTTTACATAACTAATCACAACAATGGAAATAGCCTATAACTGAAAACATACAAAATACATATCAGGTCAAGTGAGGGTACATTAAGAGTCGCCTTAAGTGTTATACAGAAGGTAATATACACAGATTGTAACAGCTATTTTCCCCTTAAAAGCCACTGTCAGTAGGATCACAGTCCTACTGTACAGACAAGTGACTTGAATATTTGTCATTACTAATGGGGAGGAGTTAGGTTACAGAAGAAAAATATATCAAGTACAACTTTACGCATGTCTATACTATGATTTAAATTAAGAGCCTTAAGCATTCTCCTAAGTATTCCACTTTCAGCCTAAATGGAATATTGCTGTCAGTATTCAAACCTTAGGGAGGGCACTTCTAATCTAGTTAGTGTAACTATGCTAAGGGACAGCTATCTTACAAAGGAGATTAAGTCCAGATGTTTAGAAACTTTAACAATAAGAGAAAGTTAGAAACCTTAAACAGCTACTTGTATTTAACTATAATTACCTCTCAGAGAGCATTAGACTAAACTCCAGTATTGTCTATGGTCACTGTATTAAAAGAAAGGTCTACCACACCTAAAGGATAAGGCATAGCCATCTACTAATTGGCATATTTATTTATTTGTCTCAGTTTGTGAAAAGGTCCTTATTGATGTAAGCAAGAAAACAAACTTCAACTGAATGATTGCTATATGCAAAAGGACTGAAGGCAATTGCCTCTGCAGTGAACTTTACAGTTCTAAACAGCACACACACAACATGCTATCTGAAAAAAATTACTAACTGAACTACATGTATTAAATACTGAAAAAAAGTTTTACATTTTTTAATTATAATTTATTTTATTTAACAATCTAAGAAGTTTGCAGCCATCAGAAGTTCCAGTGCAATTTCGGGCGCGATGGGGAACTCGGGGATCTCCGTCGAGCTGTTGGTGTAGCGGACCTTGTAGGTGAAGTACATGCACACTTTGGAGAGGACATGGGATGGGATCTCTCTAAAATTCACCTCATTCGTTTCATTCTCGGCAAACTGTCCTGTAGGAAGACAAAGCAGCAGCAGTCAGAATCTCCACTCACTGCAAAACGAACCGCTTCACCAACGCAGCACATCCTGCACAGACCCCCCCAACTCCCTGCTCCTGGACATTAGGTTCTTCAGCCCAAAGCAGGAGGTGCCACACTCATAACCCTCAAGGATATCAAGATCCCCTGCATTACAAAATGTTTATTTTGGCTGCGGCCTATTAACAATAATCTGAACAGGTGCAACAGAAATCTAGGTTTAATTCTGAGATTATCCTTGAGACATGCTCTTAAAACTGTAGTATGCTCAGCTCTAAAGGTCACAGTGACATTAAAAAAAAGAAAAAGGAAAAAAAGTATCAATCAAAATTTCTAGCTGTCTTATCCAAGGGGGAAAAAAAAAGGGCTTATAGGTGTTCCATGTCTGCATATGCACACTGATCAGGAGCCTGCTCTGTGGTCCCACTAGCTTTGAGTTTCTCAGCTTCAGGCAGATATGCCAGAGGACTGAAACCCCAAAGCTGCAATAACCACCAGTGAAAACAGGCAGGCAGGAGGGGCAGGGAACCCCAGCTGTACTGCAGGGAAGCTGACATACAGTATGGGCTTACTGCTGTTAGAGACTGAAGAATTGAACCTGAGTTCAAATCTCAAGACACAAGTACACTTGAAATGAACTTTGTGTATTAGCATGAAACTTGGACAATATGAAGTCATCCTGTGGTTAGTTCCACAGCCTTTCTACTGCTGTCTTTGTCCCTCTTTTCCTCATTCTCTTTGGAATAACAACTCAAGCTGAAAGACCATACAAGAAAACCCACTAAAGTGTGCTCCATATTTATGGGAGGTGTAACAATGTTTGGTTCCCACTATTTCTATAGGAATCCCCTTCCAATTGCAAAGCAGAGCTATTTAGATGTCTGCACACATCTGTGTCTAAATATCCGCATGCACTTGAAGCCAGTCCAGCTCAAATTCTAGCACAGGAACAGTAGGAAGCAACAAAAGAAATGTTAGCATGTTGGCAATGTCACAACACTGAAATAGGGAAGGCTAATATACCTGTGCAGTTATGACCTACTGAAACACAGAGCAAGAGCACCTTTCCACCTTGCTAGTTTTTATGCAAAATACTCTTGAATGCAGACTTGTTTAGAAAGTCACTTTTCTAGCCCTCTGAGCAGGCTACTTCACCTTTTATTCCTTCATACTGTTTGTGGAACAAATTCAGAGCAGGTCTTGTAACTACTCCTACACGTGTGGGAGGCTGACACGGAGTGGATCAGACACAGCAATACAATGACGTTTAGCAGAACATGAAGCTGAGAATTTTAACTGCTCAGTTTGACCAATTATTACTAAGTAAATAAAAATTGTGTTATCTCCTTCCTGTTCTCTCCTCCACACTTTGTCTTCACGAATTAGTGCAGCCACTTCTTAAACCAGAGATAGTCTCAAACATCCAGTAACAGAAGGGAAGGACCTTATCTGGTCGCCTCTCAAGCTAACTTGTCATAAGCTCAGAAACTTCTTGCCAGAGGATGCTATGAACATGGTGTGGCCTAAACCACACGGCCACTTGCTCACTTTCCCCTGCCATGGACAAGGGAAGAGGAAAGAAAGAGTAAAAGCAAAAAAACTTGTGGGTTGAGATAAAAAAAGAACTGTTTAATATGCAAAAGACAAGTGGAAGACAGGAAACAAAACAACTGATGCCATACTAATCACTCATCGCCTTCCACGGGCACACTGATGTCCAGCCAGTCTCCAAGCAAACGGCGACGGACATCCCCAATCCCCTTCTCCCTTTTTGCTTCTGAGCATGACCCTCCATGGCATGCAGGATCTCTTTGCTTAGTTGGGGTCATCTGCCTGGTTGTGTTCCTTCCCAACGCCTAGTACAGCAGACTGTCTGTTCATTGTGTGGAGGGAAGAGAGAAACAGAGAAGGCCTGGACACTGTGTGAACAGCGCTCAGCAGAAACTAAAACACTGCCTATTATTGGCATTGTTTCAGTCACAAATCTAAACCAAAGAACTACATTACCTGCTACACAGAAAATTAACTGCACACCAGCTAGACCCTGTACAGTACATCAGGAGTCCCACCACAGAGATGTCAGTGAAGAACTACCAACCCGTGTGCTTTGAACCTGACAGCTACATATTCCATGGAAATACCCTCGAGTTCTGACACCAAGGGAAACGAGCAGTAATGACACTGTGCAATCACTAGCTGTCCAAAACCAGACAGAGGCCAATTACATGTCTGCTAGCACAATGCTGCACAGAGGTGGACTGTTCCACTGGAAACAGGAACTAGGCAGGATCTGGAAACGGATCATTTATTCCAGCTTTCGCTCGCTGCACAACAGCGATGCACTGTCCGAAAGGGAAAACAAAGAACGTGATGCTACTGAATGCTCTGCACCTACCTGGTCCACTCAGCATAGCTTTTATTGTCCCTGATGTTAACGCATGCTCCCTCTTCACAATGAACTCGTGGCCGTCGGAGGAGATCAGCTTCACGTACATGGCGTCGGGGCCCTCGCAGCCGCCGTACGTCTTCTCCTCCCCATCTGCTCGGGGAACAGACCACAGCCTGAGGGCAGCCCCAGGACAGCCCCAGGACAGCCCCGGGACAGCCTGAGGGCAGCCCCAGCCGCCGTACGTCTTCTCCTCCCCATCTGCTCGGGGAACAGACCACAGCCCCAGGACAGCCCCAGGACAGCCCCAGGACAGCCCCAGGACAGCCCCAGGGCAGCCCCGGCCCTCTGCTAGGGCTGTCTGCAGGCCCAAACATCCAACACAACCCAAAACAGGACAAGCATTTTGCATATTTGAAGATGACTTCTCAGAACCATTCAGCAATTTGTTTTAAAGTAAGAATTTTTGAAAAGGTAAGAATTCAACATCTCTCCTTTCTCACCATTAAATTCAGACATGATTTCCAAAATCGACACAGGGATGAAATTCTGCTTGAGACATTCTCCAGTGGACTGCACATGCTACTGCTTCCTTCCCTAAGGCTACTGCCAGGCTCATCATGTTAGTGCTTACTACAAACTACCTAAATACATATCTAATAGCTAAAAATACAGACTGCCAGGGAAAAACCACTTTTTGAAGCACAGGCAGGAACAAAATCAGTCAGCATTCCCATACTGAAGAAATGACATAAGATACACCCTGAGCACTGCCCAGCCAGACCCAGAACCATACAGCCTCAGCACACACACGTGCTGTGACCTCTGGTGGAAAATGGGGCAGGTGCAAAAGCACAAGCCAAGAAAATCAGGCACGTCTCCTCACAGCAGCTTGGACTGTGTGTTCTGTTCCCTCCTCCCTCACTACAGATGTGCTCTCTGCTCTGTTTCTCTAGAAGCCCTTATCCCCCTTCCCTTTTTGTTCATACATTTGTTCTCTCCTAATAGTGCAATCTTTAAAAGCTGAAACAACAACATGCCTGTTCCCACTGCTGCACTGTTCACTCTGTAGCCCCAACAGCTCCTCTTACCTTGCATCTTCTTGTCTGTTTAGGCAGCATGCTCTCTAGGGCAGGAACTGCTGACTGGCTGTTGCTCAGCACTACAGGACACCATCACACTGAGCAGACTGTCTCTGTAGACTCACAGAATCACTCTGGTTGGAAAGGACCTCTAGGATCAAGTCCAACCTTCCTCCCAACATCTCCCTAACCACTAGACCACAGCCTCAAGTGCCACAGCTCCTCATTCTTTGAACCCCTCCAGGGATGGTGACTCCACCCCTCCCTGGGCAGCCCGTTCCAGTGCCTGACCACTCTGTCAGTAAAGAAATTCTTCCTAATATCCAATTGGAACCTCCCCTGGTGCAACATTACCCAAATCAATTGCTTGTGAATTTGAAGTTAAAACTTGAATTACCACGTAGTTACTGCCAATTTTAAAAGTACTGCCAGTGCCAAACATGCTAAACCACATTCAGAAAAAATACAGATGAAACCAGAATCTGTCCAGTCATGTTTCATTAACCAGTCATTTGCAGAGGCAGAGAGAACAATTTCAGACGTTTAGTCAGACCACACAGACAATGTAGTTTGTCAGAAATCAGTCCTTATGATGTCTTAGCCAGAACTCAACAGGTTGACATTAGTTAACAAAGAAATATTTAAAACAGTACACAATGAAATTTTCTTGTCTGCTATCTAAAAGTTTGGTGCTATAAAAGCCTAAAGACATCCTATTTTAACATGTACATTTTTAGCACTATACATATTGAGCAAGTGAAATTTACTGTTAGATAGATACACTCTGAACAAGTCCTTTGACAAATGAACAGTCACTTGAGAAAATCCTCCTAGAAAAATTTGTAGGAAGTTCCATTTTTGGAGGCTACAAGAGAAACAGTGACAAGATCAACATTTAAAGTCTTACACGTCCTCTAGTCATGTAAGAGAAAATGCTTCACATTACAGGAAACAAAAAAAAAAAAACCCTGATATTAACTTACCCATTCTCTTCTTATAAAAAACCCCTCTGTTTCTTTTCAACAGCAGCTTTCGCAACAGGAGCGTCTGAAAAAGCACAAGTGGCAGTAATTCCAGTGAGCAGTGCAATTCCTGAATACAGCTTTAGCTGTTAGCCTTTATGTTATAAACACTCTTCAGAAAAGAACATGAGGACACACAGCATGAAACACCATGAGCATTACATTTTGAAACTCATCTCTGCTGTCCAGAGATCCCCACCGTATTCAAGACTCTCTAAATTTTAGCTTATTTTGTAAAGAACGTGTCCTCCTATGCTTTTTAAAGACCCTTGAATACAGAGCCAGAGTTATTTGAAGAGCCTTGCAACTTCTATCACTACAGACACCATCCATGCCATGGTACTCTGGAGGTAAAGAAGGCAAGTTTTGCCATGCTGCAGAAAGCACTTACAGGACTAAACAGCTTGTCTACAGAAAAAAGCTACTGGCAGAGAAGAGTTTACTAGGCTGTGCATGGAGGAGTGGCTGTCCTGGCACCCAGTGACCTCGACAGGCTGGGGAAAGGGGCCAACGGGAAACCTAGGGTGTCCATCACAGGGCAGTGCAAACCCCTGCACCTTGGGGAGAATGGCCCCAGGCACCAGGACTGGCTGGAGGCTGAGCAGCTGAAAGCAGCCCTGCAGAAGGATCTGGGGGTACTTGCGGACAGAAGCTGAGCATGAGCCAACAAGGTGCCCCTGCAGTGAAGGAGGCCAACAGCACCCTGAGCTGTCTTAGGAGGAGTGTTGCCAGCAGGCTAAGGCAGGTGATCCTGCTCCTCCACTTAGCCCAAGCAGGACACAGCTTGAGTGCTGGGTCCACCTCTGGGCTCCCAGCACGTGCCAGACTGAGCCAAGTCCTGCAAAGGGCCACAAGGAGGACTGAGGGACTGGAGCACCTGCCACAGGAGAGGCTGAGAGGCCTGGGGTTGCTCAGGCTGGAGGAGAGGAGGCTGAGGGATCGGTCTAACCAGTGTGCACTGCATACTTGGCCTCCAGCCTGCCCTTCCCAGAAGACTGACAGCTCCTGGTACAGCCACCAGTGCCCCCTCGATAATCCACTCCAGACACCTCAGGCAGGTATTCACGTGGCAAGGACCAGCTTCCACAGCTCCCACACTGACACCAAGCTTGCTGCAGACATCTCTCGCCGTGTAAACGACTGCGAAGAGAAACTGAGCCACCCACTGACAAACCAAGCCCAGCATATTCAGATAAACATGTATTTCTTTACCCTACACTGCATCTCTGCCCACCTGCTGCCCTAAAATTCCTTCCATGTCAACAACTACTCTCCAAACATTAGCCCAGTACAAATCAATGAACTATGGTTATGTGCCCAGAGGTTCAGAGAGGCGGCACCAGTGATTTTGGGACGTTTCCCAGCTGATACCCAGGGTTGGCAAAGAGGCTGTTAAGGGTTCTGACAATCCATGCTGCTCCTTCGAGAGGCAATGAGCAAGAGCAGAGGCACAGACTCCAGCTCCTCACTAGAGAAGGGCCCCAGAGTCAGAGGTGGGAAAAAAACCAGAATGGAGACCACTCCCGCCATCCCCTCCCTCCTGTGTTTCTGGTAAAAGCTTGGCCAAAAATGTGAGTGGAGGAGGAAGCTGCCAGGCTGGGAGGAGGTCTCACAGAGACCCCTGCACCTCTGCAGAAGATAGAGCATTTTGGTGCTGCCAACAGCTTCGCCTCTCAACAGCACTCTGCTGCTGCTTTGTTCCACCTCCTGGAACTACAAGTGGGAACAGCCTGAGCGTCCCCTCAAGCTTTCACAAGGAGGCACTTTGTTATCCACACCTGATAAAGCTACACAAGCAAAACCAACAGTTTTTAGTTGTCTGTGGAGAACTGAGCAAAAAGCATCCTCCACTCACATTGTTTTTGTCTTTGAAAATTATACTGACTTTACAGAAGTATCTTAGAAAATATTTTCCTACCCCACTGGTCTAAGAAAATCTTCACAGGTACTCCTGCAGATGAGAAGTTCCTGAATATAGGGCACATTCAAGAATGCCCTCTGAGAGTTCATTTGTGTATGTTGTTCTAGAGATACCTTAATATCAAGTGTTACATGCCTTGCCATTCTCAATAAGCCCAGGAACTCATCCAAGGAAACTACACTCGGGTGCTGGAACAGTGGCAGCACAAAACTGGTGGGATCTTTCACCTTATTTCAACTTTTTTTTTGTAAATGGAAATCAAGCACCTTACTGGAAAATATCTGCTGCTCAGGAACTGAAGAGATACTTTTTGTTATTACTTCTACCTTGCAGAACAGGATCTCTTGTGCTACCTCTTCCTCTAGCCACAAAACCCTTTCCTACAGCCCAAAAGAGCAGTGAAACCACTTAGGACTGATAAATAATTTTTAAAAAACCCCAACACAGAAGAAGCTACACCATTTTGTGGAGGTCCTGCCTCGACTTCCAGTACAAATAAGGTCACTAGGTACAGGAATAAAGAGAGGGTAATTTGTGGCAATGCAAAGACATTAACACCTTGCTAGGTAAAAGCCTGACCTGAGGAGGCCCATACATTGAAGCTGGGAAACTGAAAAAAAAAAAATGCCCACACCAAAACATTAGAGCTGTCCCAAAAACTGCAATGATCATTTCAATAAAATCAAATTAAATTGCTATCATATTATTAGAGAGACAAAAAATACAGTATTTAACACTTCAATAAGAAAAAAAAAGATATAATCATGCTCAGTGTTCTGAATTCAGTTGTGTTAAAAAGGAAAGCAGGATAAAAATGCAGTAAGTGTTAGCAGATTTAGGACATGCTGGACTAATCCAGCATCTAAAAAATGAATCAGTTACTTCCTTGAAAAAAGGAAACTCAAACAAGATGCAATCTGGACTCAGTAAGTCACGTGAGGTTAAATAAAGGTGGTAAGTCTTAAAATGAGAAAAACTTTCAAAAAGAATACAGTATGATGTTGCAAACTTGGAACAACTGGCCTAGAAAAGAACTCCTAGCTCCTCCTAAAATTTTACCGAGTTCCTTTGTATTTTTTTTAACCAGAGCTGCCAGAAAAGAATAGGCAGATTTAGATGAGGCAGAAGTGTAAAGCAGTGCAACAAAAGGGAAACACAGCATCACACAAAAAAGTGACCAGTGGTGAAAAATGACACACTACAAGCCACCTGAAATGGAGCTGTGTACATGCAAGACTCCTGCAGGCAGGGACCGATACCAGCTCCCGTCACACGGTCAGGGCTTGTCCTCTGGGAGCACAGTCACCCCCTGGTCAGCTAGAAACTGATGCAGCTCTCTTAAGGGAAAGAATAAAGAAAGCGGGGGGCAGAGGCAAATGAACATCAAGGATTCCTTGGCAACAGAGACAGACAAATACTGACGTTGTTGCACATGAGCAGCAACTTGGCTGGAACTCCACACACAGTTCTGAATTCCTGTTTTCAAGAAAAAGAAGTTCTAATTACAAGAACTACAGAAAGGAGCCACTGATATGACCGAAGAGCCTGTTGTATCAAAGAAAGCTTAAGTCTTGCTTACCACATTGAAACTGGAATGAAGTTAAATAAAACAATTCATTATAAGGATAAACATCTAAGAGGGAGAAGCACACCAACCTTGTTCCTCAGTTTACATCCAACAAATGAATGTCAACTGAATTAAAGATTTATACTGCTATTCCAGAATCCAAGGTTGGCTTCAAACACAGAACAGAATGAACATTCTGTTGCCAAAAGTAAGAGGTGCAGGAAGCCTGCCTGCTTTTTAGAAACAGACATCCTGCATTCTGTTACAGGAGGCATTTGACATGTGAGCAAGGGACAGTTTCATTTCACTCAGATGCTCTTCAGATATAACACTGTGTCATTTAAAGAAAAAGTATCTAAAAAGATCATCTCAAATATTAATAGGAGTACAGATTACTCCTGACACAATATAGACAGCAGAAAGCACAGAAACATCATGAAGTCAACGTAACAAAAGAAAACAACCCCAAAAAGGAATAACCACCTGTTCATGCATAATCTACTGGATCAAGAAGTGTTCAGTGTGTCATGGCACCTCATGAGGATGAGAACACACTGCAGTTCAACACTTACCTTGTAAAAAGCATCTTCTTCCCAACAAGCACATTCACACAACCACCGAGTGGCTCAGGCTGGAACTCAAGTTATCTGAGCCAGTATTAGCATGACCCTCTGCCAGCCACAGCCTGTTTTCCAGTCAGCAACCTTACTGGCTCATAAGTTTACAGAAAAATTCTTATGCTGGGGAACAGCAGAAGAAACACACTGTACCATTGGCACAGTAAGCATGAAATATTTATTTCTTTTTGATAGAAGCCTTGATTGGTTATTTAACATCCTCCAAAACATGGGAAAAAAAATAATTGTACATAGAGAAGCAATTAGACAGATAAAGGATGTACAAATCCCTGCTACACACTATCACTTGTGTGTAGAGTAAAACTACCTGTATTTTAATTACTCCTCCACATTTTATAGCTGTCCCTGTCTGATTTCACCAGGACTACACCAAAGCAGCAGTAGGGAAGAGAAGGATCCAAGTTTTCTGAACACTCCAATATTTGCCTTTTATTACATATTTCTGACCTGACTATTTCAGACTCCTGCAAAGAGCCACCAGTTTTTGTTGAAGCACATTCACAATTTCACTTCCCCTTCAAGCAGCTTACGTGGAATTATCATTCCACACTATCAGCTCAGCTAATAATCCACATGAATTAGCTCAGCTCCCCACCTTTAATCTCAAAAAACCCCACATACAGTGCATATCATTGTTCTCCTGCCTTGCCTCCTTAGAAACAAACAAAAAAAGATGAGCAAAACCTGCATTCATTAAGAGAAAGATTACATAAAAAGGATATGCCACTCCTTAGTCAATGAAGGAGAAGAGAATGCAACTAAACCCAGTGTGTTTGCCACAGGAACTTTCCCACCAGTCTCAAAAAGGAAGGTCTTGCTGCAGGAAACAAGAAATTCTCCTTAGAGAACTGAAAAGTTTCACAAGTTGCTAGAATATTTATACTTCTGAGGTAGAACATAGTAAAGTATCATAAACCCCACAACAGGTAAGTGTCCTTGTCAGCAACCTCAAAAATCTTAGAGCTGTAGGGAGGAGAATAAGAAGGAATACTATGGAATAATAAGTTTAATCTCTTTCCTCTTCCTCTCCAGCATCAAATGCAAGAAAAAAAACAACCCCTACCATGTCCATGACTGTCCCACCTCACCCCCAGAGCTGCATGCACATCTCCCAGGCTTCCCAGAGCCTCCGAAACATCATTTCCTTGTCTACCTTGCATGTTGCTGAGACTGGAACAGACTTGAAGGATATATGCTAATTTACCTCAACACAGGCAACCACTGCATGGATTCCAATCACTTGATTCTGGTCAGCACAACAAAAAATCCAGGCAAACATTTCAAGCACTGGGATAGGAAACTCTTTGGAAGCTCAGACTCAGGTCCAAGGAAGCTGGCACGGCCTCCAGCTGCGGCTGCAGGAGGCACACACAGTTTGTGTGCTGCACCTGGGGCTCCCTGTTCCACTACACTTGTTTGAAATACGAGGTCAATAACACAAGTGCCTGCACAGTTCCAATGTCAGTTTAGAAGTCAAATGTGACATTTTCTGGGTATTGCTTGCGTCAGTAAGAGTTCCTGAGTGAACAAAGTCTATCGTGTGCTAGAGCAGTACCCTCCTACTGTTCAATCCTGAATTCAAGGCCCATTCTTTATCCTATACACTAACTTGTTTAAAAACACTACTCTTCAGTTCAGTATTCATTGTTCAGTCTGCACCAAAAAATAATTAACAGAAGTAAGAAATTAAGCACATTTAGAAAAACCATGAGGTGAAAGCAGTATGGGATGATTTCCAAAGCCAGCTCACTGTTCCATCCTGACAGGCACTAACATCCCTGCATTCAGGGCAGGAAGGTGTGCTACAGGGGATGCTGTGGAGACCAGGGGAGAGGAGCCACGACACCAGCTACGGAGTATTGAAGGCCTCACACACAAAGTTCTTTTCCTAAGGGAAAAGAAGGATTAAGGGAGGGGGGAAAGGCAGAGGGGTGTTGCTGTTTTCTTCCTAACATGCAATAAATGCCCTTTACTGTACCCCTCTTGCCAGTGAGGGGAAAAAAGCTGCTAGTATGTTGTAAAATGTTATAGGGCATGGATTTCTGCATTCTCATAAGCATTCCTCAAAAACTGCTGTTATGCAAGCTATCCCATAATGAAGATAACTAAATTCTCAGTCTTTCCAGGTGAAAAGAACTTGTCAAAATACATCCAAAAAGTGTTTACTTTAATCTGACAAAACCCCAAAACTTAAGGGTTTCTTATAGACTGAGAACTGCAAAACCACAGTAAATCATCTGAAGCCAAGTGTATTTTTGAAAGAGACTAACTTATCCCCACACGAAGCATAAGGGACAGAAGCAGGAACACAAATGTATCAGGAAAAGAGCCATGGGGCTGGGAGAGACAAGGCAGCACCCCAGCGAGTCAGCGGGATCCCCTCACCGTGCCAATACCAGATCTTCACACTAAGACTGCATGAAACTACCTGAATCCGTAGAACTTTTTTAAATCTCAAATTACTTCTCTCTGATACAACAAGGAAAAAAAAAACAATTAAATGCTGAAGTGCTGAAAGTTCCTCCAGATCATCTTACAGCTCCCCACATTAATGGGAAATGTTAGCAAGAATGTAATTGACGTAACTCAAGCACATGAGAAGGCTGATCTCAGGGTGCAAGGTGTGCACTACACCTGCAAAGATGGCAGCAAACACGTTACAGGACAACTAGTAAGCACTTATTCCCCTCCTACCTAACACTTGGGTTAATAAACATCGTTTCTCTCCCAACAGAAGTTTTCCTTTTGTCCTTAGTACAGCAAAAGAAGGAAATTGGAGCATGTAAGGCATTATTCAGGAGTAAGTCCATATGTGGTTCTTAACTTAAAAGTAAATCTGTTTGTTTATCAAAGTTTTCCTGGCTTGCTTCCAAATTGAACTTCTGCAAGGGATTTTCAGCAAACGCAAGTAAACAAACAGCCTATGACTACATCTCCCCACAGTGCAAGGCTTAACTCAATCTAAACACCCCAGATAAAGTTCTTGCACATGGCATAAGCATAAAGTGGTCCCCAGTTAACTGCTAGCACCACCATCACCTTCTCAAACACACCCCTGAAGCCATCGGTACGTTACCAGTGCTCTTACTCTAAAGCAGAGCCTCCCTCCGAGGAACACGTGGGCCTCAAAAGCTTATTTTTCTTACTACCGGTAAGCCTATCATCCTTTTCCTTCTAGTTTGTTTTGCCTACATTCACCCATCACTACGGCCAAAGCGTTTTAACCAGCACTCCTCACCTTGCTATAACAACCCTCGGGGATGCATCCTAAATTCTTAGTTTATTCCCCGTCTCTAGGGCCTGGTGTGGGAAGAGGGCGGACGTGATTTGCGGTGAAAGAAGTTAAAGGACAACATTTAATTAAAACGCCATTCCGGAAAGCCCGTTTCCCTGCGGCGCCTGGATTTCGGGGTGTCCGCGTCACCCCCGCACACACAAGAGAAACGCGCCCTTCAGCAGAGCCCCGGCGCGCCGACCCTGACCTAGCACCGCACACCCCAACACCCCGCGACGCTTCCCTGCGCGTTCCCGGCCGCTCCAGCCCCTTGCGCTCCGCGGCCCGGCTCTCGG
>NW_008631360.1:0-840 GCF_000691845.1 Merops nubicus | reverse complement strand
TCCAGCCTGTCCAGGTCCCTCTGGGTGTCCTCTCATCCCTCTGGCATGCCAACTGCACCTCCCAGCTTGGTGTCCTCAGCAAACTGGCTGAGGGTGACTCGGTGCCACTGTCTGAGTCATAGATGAGGATGTTAAACACCACCAGTCCCAGTACAGGCCCTTGAGGGACACCACTTGTTCCACCTCCCACCGCTGGGGTTCAGGTGTTGTAGTGGCACACTGTAAATCATGACTCATTTCACAGGGATATGCTACTGCACAGTGTTTTCAGCATGTGTTCTGATCCCTTGAAAAGACATTTCAAGAAATTAAGGATAAAACCTGTAAAAAAAAAAAAAGGTAAACCTGCCTCTCTTGGCTCTGCCTCTCCGAAGCATCAGCCTCAAAGGCTCGCTCAGCATCCCACTTCTGCTGGATCTCTTTTTCAATTTTCTTCAGGAACTCAACTTTTGCTGTTCCTTTACGTTCCTGTTGAAAAGCAGGAGGAAAAGTCTGGGTGAATAGGTTAGCAAACACAGACTGCAACATATCACAGCACTGCTGCCCCCTGTTCCCATATGGCCTTTACCCAAACCATTCTGTGATGCTAACTGCTAAAGGACACACACTACAGGCACCAGTCATGAAGCCTGACAGACTTCTGAGGGTTTGGTGGGTTTTTCCCCCCCAGGTCCAAGACATTACTAAGATGTTTGGGATAGAAGTTGTGCCTCCCTTCCCCTTCCACAACCAAACTAAATCCTTATGAACAATGAAAGCACTACAACAAACCTCTAACCATCTTTAACAGAGGGCAAAGGTACTACTACAACTTAACGAAAGGTTCTAACTCGCGCCGAA
>NW_008631359.1:871-2384 GCF_000691845.1 Merops nubicus | reverse complement strand
CTCCCAGAAGGCCCTGGAGGGGCTGGACATTAGCCAGAGAAGGGCAATGAAGCTGCTGGGGAAGGGTCTAGAGCTCAAGTGTGGTGAGGAACAGCTGGGGGTGCTGAGCCTGGAGCTGTGGAGGCTCAGGGGAGACCTTCTGGCTCTCCACAGCTCCCTGACAGGAGCCTGGAGCCAGGTGGGGGTCGGGCTCTTCTCCCAAGGAACAAGGGACAGGACAAGAGCCAACAGCCTCAGGTTTCCCCAGGGGAGGTTTCAGTTGGCCCTGAGGAACAATTTGTTGCCCTTGAGGGTTGTGCAGGGCTGTGCCAGGCTGCCCAGGGCAGGGATGGAGTATCCATCCCTGGAGGGGTTTCCAAGCCATGGAGATGTGGTGCTGAGGGACATGGGTCAGTGGGGACCTGGCTGTGCTGGGTTAAGGGTTGGACTCTATGACCTGGAAGGTCTCTTCCAACCAAAACACGTTGCTGATTCCCTGAGTTTCTGCAGCCAGGGCTACAAGGGATGCTCCTTGGGTGCAGTTGTGCTTGGGCAGAGCTGGAGTCGTTACGTCCCCGGTTTGTCTCCGCAGGCTGGTGTATAAATGGTTCCTGCTCATATACAAGATCAGCTACGCCACCGGCATCGTGGGCTACATGGCTGTCATGTTTACACTCTTTGGTCTTAATTTATTATTCAGGTGAGTGAAGCGTTTGGGTCCTGCTCCTGGGGCAGGGGTGGAGCACACCCTGAGGGACAGGGCATTGGTCATGGCTCTGGAAAACGAGTTGTCTTAGAAATCTGATTAACGGGTGAAGAAGGAACTCTTGGGGTGTCCTCTCCCTGCTGGGAGGACCGTGGGTGAGATGCTGGTTCCTGAACTGGTCATGGTAGCTGGAGAACCCAGCTTCCACCTCTGCTGTGTTGGCAGCTCCTCCAGCTCCATGCCTGTCCAGCCTGCTTAAGTGTTAGCTGGGGCTTACAGGGAGCTGGTCTGGTGGATGAGATAGTTGCAGTTGCTCGTTCCAGAGGCTGCTGACAGCGATGTGGACCGGGTGTTAGACAGCCAAGGGTTACACTCACATCTCGTGCAGTGAGACCTGCACAGGCTGGAGAGTCAAGTGGGAAGGAACATCATGAAGTTCAGCCAGGGCAAGAGTAGAATTCTGTTGCTGGGGAGGAATGGACCAGTACAGGTGAGGGGTGACCTGCTGGGAAGCAGCTCCAAGGAGAAGGACCTGGGAGTGCTGGGGGACAAGGTGCCCATGAGCCAAGAATGGGCCCTTCTAACCAAGAAGGCAAATGGTCTCCTGGGATGCATTGAGAAGAGTGTGACCAGCAGGTTGAGGGAGGTTCTCTTGTCCCTCTGCCCCACCCCAGCAAGGCCACCTCTGGAGTACTGTGGCCAAGAGAGACCAGGAGCTACTGGAGAGAGTCCAGTGGAGGCTGCAAAGCTGCTGAGGGGCCTGGAGCATCTCTGTGCCAGGACAGGCTGAGAGCCCTGGGGCTGCTGAGCTGCAGAAGAGAAGCCTCA
>NW_008631359.1:0-656 GCF_000691845.1 Merops nubicus | reverse complement strand
AAACCCGCCCTGGATATGATCCTGGATGTGAGGCTGAAGCAGGGGGGCTGGATGGAATGATCTCCAGAGGTCCCTTCCAGCCTACCTGTGCTGGGATCCTGTGGTCTGCACTCAAACACTGCTTGCTGATGGCCCAGGTGAAGTGTGCCAGCAGCAGGGGCTGGGGTTGTTCTTGGCAGGCAACTAGAAGACCTCTTTGGGTGCTGCTGCTCAGTGACGTGTGTTCGCTGCCGTGGTGGATTACTCCTGTGATTGACTTGGTGCTGTGGACATCCCAAGAGAGCCCCACATAACTCCTCTTGATGTTCTTTGGGCTTCTTATGTTGCAGAATCAAACCAGAAGATGCAATGGACTTTGGCATCTCCCTGCTCTTCTATGGGCTTTACTACGGGGTGCTGGAGCGGGACTTCGCTGAGATGTGTGCAGACTACATGGCCTCAACCATCGGGGTGAGTCAGCCTCTGCTGTCCCCTGGGCAAGTGTCCCCACCACAGAGGGGGTGGGGCCTGAAAGATGTCACTCCCAAAAATGGGCAAGTGCATCAACCCCCCCCACCATGAGGAAAGTCTCCCCGAGGCTGCTGCTGTTCTCTCTGGGTGAGAGATAGTCAAGGCTGGGAGATTTCTGATGGAATCCTGGGGTCGGTTTTGGGCCC
>NW_008631358.1:0-1502 GCF_000691845.1 Merops nubicus | reverse complement strand
GTTTCACTGGCACAGGCACCCACATTCTCAGGGGATCACAGCCCAAAGCTCAGCCCCAGAGAAGGGGTCTCCCCAGAGCCTGTGGTTGTGTGACAGCAGCCCAAGAGTCTTCTGCCCCCCTTGGTGCCCTCTGTGCACCATCAGTCCAGCCTCTGGCCGGGGCAAAAGCAGCTTGGGTGGGCCAGAGATGCTGGGAAGGGGCTCACAGGAGCAGGAGCCCACCCTGTGTGTTGTGCTGGTGCCATGCCCTGACTGCTCCAGCCCAGGCTCCAGACATCACTTCCCCGGGGCACGGGGGGTCGTGCAGAGGGAATCTCTTGTTATGAAAGCTGGAGGCTTTGCAGGTAGGTAAATAAAGCTATTCCCATTTGCATTTGGATGTGGGCAACAAGAATTTTTTTTTCCCACCATTTCACTCCCCCGGTCAGAGGTCTGGGCACTTCTTTATCCAAGCCAAACCAGGTTGGCAAAGTTATTAATTGCTCAGAACAAGATCTCTATTGATTAGTATAAGGATCAATCACTTTATCTGTGAGCAGCTCTGTCAGAGCTGCCTGTGACCGGGGTATTTAGCTAAGAGATATCTGTCCTAGGCCCCGGGGAGTTTCACAGAGGAGTCCAAGGTCTCTCCAGTGTTTTAAAAATATGGCAGGTGGTGGAGAGAATTCAGCTGAGGTGAGATGGAGAAGGGTCCCTGTGACATTCCCTCTAGCCCCAGCAGTCACCAATGGCCCTTTCTTTCAAGAGGACTTGGTGCTTCTTCCTGGAAACACGTGTCAGGGGGAGAGTTTTCCTGAAAATATCTGAGGCATGCCTGAAACATCTGGAAAATGTCCGAAAATGGGGCAGCACAACATTTTGCTGCATGGGACTTGACTCCCCTTGACTTCACCCGGGCCTGATGGCACAAACAAACCCACTGGGGCTGCTCTGGTGGTGTTCACCGAAGCCACAGCCTTTGGAAGGGAGATGGACGACCAGGCTTGGGTGCCCAGCAAGCCCTTCTGGCCATCTGAAACCACTCCACACTTCTGGGGTATTTGCAGGGGGTCGTACCTTATGCAGGAGCCTCTTGCAGCCAGGTAACACTTTTCATCCCCAGCTTCAGGGAATTCAGACAGCACCAGTCTGCCCCCTCCCCAACTCCATCACCTTTCCCTTACCCCCCCTTAAAAAAAGAAAAAAGCCATAAATACATAAAATTACCATCAAAAATAACAAGAAACCCAAAAGAAGAGGCAGGAGAGGAGGGCTGCAGCTGGAGCCATCTCTGGCAACCCAGCTCTAATCTCTGGCAAACCCCCGCTATCGAAGCTTGGATCAGCATATCTAATGTAAACGAGCTTTCACACATAAATAACGTGCCACATCTGGCTGTTTGGGGTTTATAGCGTCTTAGCTACCGAGCGATTTACCCTGGGCGAGCTTGTGAAAGAGCCGCCCGGGCTGGGCCGGGGGAAGTTGCGGGCTGGGAGGTGTGAAGGACCGAGGCGGCAGTGGGA
>NW_008631357.1:14443-22841 GCF_000691845.1 Merops nubicus | reverse complement strand
GCCACCTCTGGAGCCTGGCTGGGGAGTGGTTAGCCACTGCACTGTGCCTGGCTGTAAAGGCACACATTCAGATCTGTGTGTGCTGGGAGAATTGCATGGTCTTGGCTAATACCTCAGAAAGAGGGGAATAAAATCCCCTATATCTTTGCTCTTTGTAGGTTTTTAAAATTCCCTTTATATGGTAATAGCTGTTTGGAAAAGGGGGCTGCTGGTTATAATGCCTGGTACAATGGTACTTCTTTAGGTGGTGGGACTCGAACTGCTACCATCATGTATTTAATACTAATAATGTTTAACCAAGCAAATGACTTCCAAAGTAGTAGAGAAAAATAAAAGGGGACATGTACTTTCATGACTTCCCTTCAATTTAGATCTTGTCTCTTTCAATAATTTGAAGTATTTGCCCCATATTCGATGGCATATTTTACATATAACAACTTCTCTGTAATAGATACTCTATGTAATTTATATGTAATTTTTGATACATTAAAAACTCAAGGGAATTTAATTAGTTTTTTGTAAAGCTTTACTGAAAGTTAAAAGTAACCTAAGATGACAGTTATAATAAGGATAACTAAGTTGCTCGTGTTTAAAAGTTGAATTTTTTAAAAATTAAAATTACTTATATTGTAAATCAGCTGTTCTGTATTAACATCTAAGCACTCATGTTACTGGTAGCTTGATTCTGCTGCTAGAGGTCTCTGCTGAGAAAGACAAGTCTTTGCCCTTAACATGTGTGTGCAGGTATATATAGGACCTTTTCTAAAATCTCTCTTGCAGTCACTTGGAGGGCAGAGTACGTCAGAGCAGAATATGCAATGGTTGGCTCTTTTGCTGCTAGTGTGTGATAGGGGCCTCTCCCAGAAAGTGTTTGCTGAAGCAGCTTCTGCAAGCTAGGTCACCTAACTATAGTAGCACTGTGACATATGCTGAAATATACATGCTTTTTCCTTATGGCCTTTAATAGAAAATGCTTTTAAAATGTAGAAAATTACCAGTGTTGGTAAAGTTCTTTCCATTAGTAAAGAGAGCACTGCTGATCTGAAAAGCTGTTAGATCATCCACATCCCAGCATTACATCAATTGACTTTGAATATTTTTCCATTAGAAAAAGCTCCATTTTATTCACTTGCTGAAGTGGCAGACTTTCTGCTTGTGTGGTTTTTCCATTTATTGAATTTTGCAATAAGAGTTTTTGCAACAAATTTCAGTCATTGCTTAGAAGTGGGGCATTGTTGGAGAACTGTTTTCTTCTGCTCCTTTCTATTATTACTTTTTTAGTTAAGAGAAATTCTTGTCCCTCCCCTCCCTAACTTTAATTGTCACCTTTTGAAGCCTTGACTAATTTTCTAACCTATAATCTGATGTCAGAACAAATATGAGCACCAAAGCCTGATTTCATAGAAATATTTCAGATTGGCCATTGTTCTCATCAGGACTTGATTCAATGTCTCAGTTGTAAAACAGCAAGAAGGAAGTGGATGCTTTACAGAGGCATCGTTCATACTAATACTGTCCTTAGGGTGTGGTGTGGACTTGTCAACACTTGCTTAATGTTTAGATGTTATAGAAGTAGATGAATGTGTGCAGTGAGTAGTGTCCAGTATGGATTTAACGTGCAGAATAACTGGGCTTGAAGGGATATTTTTTTTTATATGCAAGAATCCCATTCAGGTAGAAAGATGCAGAATAAGATTTGTGGATCCAGACCCTAAAATATACATGTTTTATATACAGAGTGATTTTAGGACAAATTGGATATCTTCAGACCATTGGATCTTGTCATGGATAAGCAAAGTGCTATTCACATTTTTGTCTATGTAAGGTGTGTGTGTATATCTATACACACGAAACAGTTTTGCATTTTTATTATTCTTTAGCAGACTGCATTTTCCTCCTGTCTTGGGGAAAAAAACAAACAAACAAACAAACAAAAAACCAAGCCAATATTTCTAATGAGGATTTTAACTTGGTTTGCTTGAATTACTAGTTGTAAATTTTAGTAATTTTAAGATCAACAGTATTTCATCCTAAAGAAAATTGGCTCTGTAAGGAAACCATATTTTGAATTTATGTCTGTTTGGGGAAGGGTGTAAGCCTTTGTTTATTTATCTCAGCACTTCACTGTTATTTTTAACATCAAAGAACACCATTTCCAAAGGTGAGAGAACACAAAGCAACTCATATTTATAATTTATAGGGGCTAGGACTGTGACCTAATGTAAACTTGAAGAGATTTAGTATAAAAATATCCTTAGCTTGAGGGCAATGTTTTGAAAACTTTGTGGATTTTCTTTTTTTATCCTGGCTCAATTTACAATCATATTTCTTTGTTATTATTTCCTCTTAGCATTAAAGTACAATTGACATTCATATCTATCGGGGAGAGG
Source organism: Merops nubicus (assembly GCF_000691845.1). NCBI lineage: Eukaryota > Metazoa > Chordata > Aves > Coraciiformes > Meropidae > Merops > Merops nubicus. Next base: position 20,451 of record NW_008631357.1, on the reverse strand, counting down.
CTGAACTTCACAAAAAAAAAAGGGAAAAAAAAAAAAAGAGCTGTTATTGGCACAGAAATAGCAGCAGTAGAAGAGTTTCTGGCTGCCTTTTATCCATCTGCTGACAACAAGCACAACAAGGCTCTTACTGCCTGCTTTTGTGGCTCATATGGATTTGGAAGAAGCAGCTCAACTATATATTTATTTTCAAGATTAATTAAATTCGTAGAAGATAACTTCTCTGAACTTGTGAATGCTTGTTAGCTGATGGAAAGTTGCAGATGTAAAGATCCGCTCTTAATTTCATGCCAACAAATTAATACAGCAATGTGGTGCTGTCTTTTCCACAGGGGTGTATGTGTACTAGGACTGAAGCTCATTGTAACTAATAGCCTGTGCATAATTTGGAAGAAAAAATCTTCAATGGAAGACCCCCAGGGAATAAATGGGAAGTCTGTAAGTACACAACTCGTCAATCATAAGGAAAAAAGTTATGGCTTTTAAAGTGGTAATTATTTTAGTGACAACCAAGTGGCTGGAAAGTTTTAGAAAGCTGCTTGCACATTTAATGACTGGAAGCTCTGAGTGATGAAATTCATTGAGAGGTGGAAGCTTATGCTACAGCTACAGAAAATAAGTATAGATTTAAAAATATTTGTCGTCACTGATTTTTATTACAAAATGATGGTTGTTGCTTTCTTGACAAAAAGTTTAGCTTGCTGCATTTATGTTGTTAACATTTTGACCTATTGGAGAGTTTTCACCCTGTTATTTGAAGTTATTTCTCTTTGCCTATGTAAGTGTATGGTAATATTGTTTAAAAAAAAATCCTTAGCAGCACTGCTGTTTCTTGTAAATGTCTGTTTATAATGTCACAATAGTAAGAAATTTTGCGACCTATCAGACATGTTTAATAATGTATTAAAATGGTATTTCATGCATGGCCAAAAAACTAGTGCATGTCATGGATTTTTTTAGTTATCATTCTTTATATCTTGACGTCATTTACATATAATTCTTGACACTCAGTAAACAATGCTACATATATTTTTATTCTGGATTATTTTAACAGAAACAATGCACATTGAAATCGCTTTTTTTTACCAGTTGCCAAATAACTCCAAAAACTATTTAGCAAGTTTGATTAGATTTATTTCCTCCATTTTTTTTCTGGTTTATTTTCTGCATTTGACAGTACTCTGCATCATCTCTCACTCTTCCCCTTGTATATCCCAGTTTCCCCAATGCTTGTGTTACTTTTTCATATAGCAACAGAGTAGAAAGAACTAAGCCACCTAATAATAAGCCTGTTGTGTTGTGTGTTTTTGTTACCCTTCTCATCTACTGTAATTTTTACTGTTGGAAGCACTATGGTGTTATTTTCCCATGTTCATTTGTTCCACAGCCTGTCTCTGTGTACATCTGGGTATTTAAGCGTCGCTGCTACAGCAGTGTGTGAAAAAGATTGAGTCACTCCTAGAGAAAGGGGTGGCCGTAGTTACCGACTGGGGCTAAACAGAGATAGTCTTTGCAGTCCCAGGGCTTTCAGCACCACCCAAGCTCAAAGTTTGTTTGGGATCAGGCTTTCCTCTATGCACGTAAAGCCTTTCCCCGATGCTGTTGGATTTTCTGTGGCTCCCAGTGCAATGCTGCCTCTCTGCATGCCCAGCATAGCCTGGGCTTCATGTGTTGTGATGGGTTTGGGTCCAGTAACCGTATGCTGGGGTTTTGTGTAATGACAAATTTAACTGTCACTTAACAGGAATATTAAGGGAAATATTTGTTCATGGTTTGGCACCACCAGCACTCCTGTTGGGGTTATTCATTCCATTCCTCCGTTTTACCAATTAGTCCAGAGAGGCTGTAAAATGCTTCATCTGCTCATAATTTCCCCTCATATTACCCAAGTAGGTGATAGTCAGGGATGCCATCAGGACTATCAAAATCTAAAACAGTAACTGCTGAATAGACTTTCTGCATCAACAAGTGCTTGGGCTTCTGTATTGGTGAGGACTGAACAGCACAAATGGCAGAAGTACCACTGTGGGTTGTGAGTCTTCTGATTGTTCTGTTGTTGGATAGGTTTAAAATTGGGGTATTAAACTGGTGAATCAAATCCTGCAGTTGGGCCTCACTTTATTCATAATTAGACAGGCTGCTGTGCTTGCAACTGTGAGTTGACCAACACGGAGGTTTCTTAGAAGCAGTGGTAAGAAGGCAAAATAGTTTCAGTGAAAATAAAGAAGGTGGCATGAACAGTGCTTTTGGTCTGCTCTTTGTTTGTGCATACAGGAAAAAGAAGGATAGATTAACATTCTGCAATTACAGCACAGAAACCAAAAGCTGTTTGGGGTTTAAGATGCCAAACACATGTAGCCACTCCTAAAACCTAGTGGTAGTCCACAGAAAAATGGGAAAACTTTTCTACAAGCACCAGCTGAAAGGTACTTTATTTTTTAAAGTTGCCAATAAAAACTATGCTGTGGAAGCGATTTCAGGTACACATGGGTAAGGGAGGAGCTTTATTCAACAACTGAAAATTTAAGGTGTATAAAGTTTTAGGAAAATAGAGCTAGATGTGTAACAGAGCAAGTACCAGGAGAAGGAGAAAGGAAAAGGTAAAAACCTTACCAGATAACATTATGAGAGAGGAGATGAGTAATTACTTTGCCGCTGTCTTTGGCCAAGATTCCTCTGTTGAGGAGGATGATGATGTTCCACATAGGAATGAAGCCTGTCAGTGTTAACATGTACAAAAGGATACCATAATAAGCCTAGTAGGCTAACTTGTGCTCTCTGTTACATTCATACGGCTGAGAGGGCATTTTAGCATCTAAGCAACTCTTGCATCACCTGGGGAAGTGGTCCTAATGGTGGTGTCATGTTTGGTTCGCATTCTGTAGGAGCTGACTTGCAAACTTGAACACTATATCTCCTCCACCTTTCTTTTACTAGGTGCCTGAGAAAGAAGCATAACACAAATCCGAGGCTGGCTAGACAGAGGATATCAGTGTATTATCCTGCTTGAAATCATCATGGATGTTCAGTTTCTTTCTTTCCAAGCACAAAAAAGGCCTTTGAAGCTTGTTTGATGACGATATATGCACCTATTACTGATGGTCCACTTGTGTTTTATTGAGCTGAAACAAGTGGTGGGTTATTTTTAATTTCTATTTCTCTATTAATAAATTGGTTATTGGCTTCAGCTCAATTTGTCAGTGAAGCACTGATCCTAATGATAATCAAGATGTTATAAATTCCTATAACTGGGCTTAGATTTGTGGTAGGTGAAATCTCTGCTAGTCCCAAACTTGGCTTTGGCATGAGTGTGTTGTCCTAGAAACCCTCTAGAAGCCCTAGGAACATGACAAACACTGATAATCAGAACATTCTGGTGTGATATACTTGATGTAGATATACACCTGGATTAGAGGTATCCCAATGACAACTTCTTAAAAACCTCCAAAAGTGCATTGTAGAGGTAAGCAAATCTTTTGTTTCATTTGATTTGCATATTGCTTTTTAAGAAATGCATGGGGTTTTATTTATTTGCAAGATTCAGCACAAGGATATTTTCACAATTAAATATTATTATGTTTTCAGCAATTACCCAGCCCTTTGGGAATATTTTGGAGAGTATTTCTTCCCCATCAGTCTCTCTTTGGTAGTAAAGTTAGGTTGTTATATAGCATAAAATACTTTTAATTCCTACCCTGTCCAGGCTCATAGTTGAAAATTCTCATTGCAAAACTGTACACCAAGAATTATTTTCAGCATCAAGTGGTTTTGATGATGGACTTTGCCCATCTGGAGAACAGTGTGAAGACTCTGAGGCCCTCAGCAGTCAAGTTAGATTCAAGGAGCATGTACCAAATGAGCCAAGAAAGGAGGTGCTTCTAGTCTGCTTCAGCAGTTAATCTTCTCCGATTCCTCCCACAGCCCCCAAACCTCAGCTTTCAGTCGGCACTCTGGGCAGCATGGCTGCATAATTCTACCTTCTTTTTCCTCCCTGCTGCTCACTGGAGCCTGCTCTTCTTGCCGTGTATCAGAGAATGGCACTTGCATTGAAACTTCACCTCAGACCTCTGCTAATGGAAAGATGCAGAGCAAGTAACTGGTTTCAGCAAGAAAAGGGGAAGGGAACAAAGAAAGCCAAACAAAAAAAACACCCAGCACCTGGCTGCAGGAAAATAATGAATTTTGCAGCAAACATGCGAGATTCTGTGGAATCTTGGAACAACGCCAGACTCCATGACCACAGAAATGCTGAGTCCATGGGGCCCAGAGGGAGATGGCTGGGGCAGTTCACATCTCTCAGTCTTTGTTTCAAGCTCCTTGCAGTCTTACTGAGGCGTCGGATTACACTCGCTTCACTTTTTCAAAGTTATCTTCACTACCAGAAGGCTGGAAAGTTAATTTTGTTTGGAGGCAAAGTGGGTTTTGGTGGCATGGCTCTGCAGCCTGGGAGTGGTTTCAGAGGCCACTGCTGCGGTGGTGGCATGGCCATGACCGATGGCATAGCTGGTGACAGCATGCTTGTCATACTGGCACATTACCTGTTTGTCACATTAGGCAGCAAAGTTTATGAGGAAAATTGGGTGAAAATACAAGTATTTTGCCTTTGGTTGAGAACTCACAGTATCGGCACCTGTGAAAATCATGTATATTGGTGCTACCTCAGTTTCTTTCAAAGGCTGGCACAGCACTGTCCTTCTGCATTCTCTTGCTATTCTGAAGAAAAGTGTAGCATGCTTCCCTTTTGGAAAGTTCTGCAAGGCAATAAGCAGCAAGCTCCACTCAGTTGGAGTCTGTAACTGAGCCTATAAAATGTAGTCACCTGCACCCTTCCCACTCCCTTTACCCTCTCTATCTGCAATTGGTAGGATTTTGGAAACTTAAGCTACAAAACCCACTTATAACACTTGGTAAGTGTCAAAAATAACGAACAAATGGAATTAGCTGATGTATTTCAAGTCACCAAATTGAAATGAGCTGCTGCTAGGTGGTCTATGGTAACTGTTCAATCAGTAACTATTAGTAAAATTTTTTTCTTTAAAAACATTTTAGTGAAAATACTGCTGAAAATTGTACACTGTTTGCAGATAGTTTGAAGAATACACCTTATTCACTACAAACTACTCATTCAGCTGGGTTTGCAATAGCACCATGGAGGAATTCTTATTTAAAATATACTTTTCCTGATCAGTGGCAGAAACACTGCAGCACCATAGGCAGTGATGCTTGGATTGCTGACAGAAGCACTTCAACCCACACACAGGTTATGGTGTTGGGCATATTTATCTTTGCAGAACTGGGGCCTAAACACAGCATTCATCATAGCTCTTATTTTTAATAAGTGTCTGTAATTTTCTGCCAATGGTACTGGAAAATAATCCCGCCGTAACTCTTAGTGTGTTTTCCACACATGCACATCAGTGCTGACCTTCTGGCCCTGGCTTTAGGAGCAGGACAGACATCTTGTAGGGATTTTGTTGGAGTCTGTCAACAGATGCCACCACTGATCTTAGCTACAAACCCTCTTTACCTCAGAGAGGTGGGTCTTTGTCTTTGTTATGGCATGAGGTGATTTTAGATCACGTTATAAGAATAGGTATATAATGGGTATATAAAAAATACACAGTCTATTTCCAGCTACTATGTGTGTGCACTGTATGCATCCTGTCCTGCATGAAGCCTCTTCTTGAATGTCTTTATGAAATTGTAGCTTGGCCCTTAACAGTAAAAAGCAAACTGCCAGTGAAGTTTATTTTCTTTTTACTAGGTTTTCTGGACCATTGTTCTGCTCGAGGAGCCATGTTTGTTAGTTTTGGCTCTCTGACTTTTCTTCCTTAAGGATAAACTCTCCTTAGGCAGTTGTACAACTATGCACTAAAAGACTGTGTCGCAGTTTATTCACAGCCCAAGCTCAAGCAGAATTCAACGGTGTGACTTCCTGGCTTAAGCGGGGGTGCATCCGTAATGTAAATAGCTACTTGATTTTGTGGAAAACCAGGAGGGTGTTTTTTTTG
>NW_008631357.1:1602-14412 GCF_000691845.1 Merops nubicus | reverse complement strand
TCCTGCTGGAAGCTTAACTTTAAAGTTGGCATCCAGCCTTCTCTGCTGTGACTCAGATACTGATCTGATTTTGTGCTTTTATGGACATTTTTATATCTAAAAATTTTAATTCAACATTAGCTTTGCTTACAAGCTATAGAGCAGAATAAAATTGCATTACAAACATTGTAGTATTAGATTTTATCACCATTTATTTCTTCTTGTCTGCCCAGGGATTTCTACATGTTCGGTAGAACTAATTTGCAGTCAGACACTGAGGTCTTCTAGAAGGCCAGCAGGCTCCACAAACTAATTTATCCAAATAACCAATTCCTCATAGGCCAACTACAGAACGACACCAAAATGGCCTAAGCAGGCAAAGCCTCCTTTTGAAGTCTGGAATGTTTTGACTGACTTGAAACAGGCGGCAGGAATGAAGGGATAATTTTCAGTGACCCATGGGACTTTTTTGCCATTTTCAAATATTGGGTAAAACAAAGAGAAATTGCTTGTTCTAATTTAGAAAGACTTAGCAATCCGGAAGGTAACCAGACTCAGAATTGAGTACTAAGGTATAGAACTGAAGTTTACGCAATGCACCGAGGGTTTGCGTCTGGGTATATACTATTTACGTGCCCACACATGCACATGATGCTTTACTTAAACATGCACATGCCTAAACTATTTTTCAAATTTCACTTTTATAACAAAACTTCAGTGCAGAACATATCTGTGCAATATTAAGTGAACTACCTGAAGCACTGTTCTTAAGCGCATACTGTTTTTCTTGAAACAATAGTTTTTAATTGGGAGGACATGTTTCTGTTGCTGCCTCACAAGCTGGAATACTCACTCAGATGCCAAGACTTCCATGCTGTACCTGTTTTCTTTCACGCCCTGTCCTGGTGCCAGTTGAGGAAATGTGGAAAGTAATATAATTTTAAAGTGAGTTTTGTAGTCTAAAGTAGTTGTGCAGACACAAAAGGGAAGTATTTTGATGCATACATAAACCCACAATTTTCTGCGAACACTTCTAGGGGGAGAGAGAGAGAATGTGACTATTTAGGAATAACGTTAGAACATTACAGAGGTCATGTTCAGCTGCTTGATTGTGTATCTTAAAGACAGTATAGTGCAATCTCATGGATTTCAGCAACTTCTTTAGACACATGCTCATGTAAATGTTGTCTCATATTTACCATGGAGATTGATGTGATGGGTCCAACCCTGTTTTTAGCAATACTAATAACACAGACCAGCTCCAGGTCTTGGTTTTGTCCTCATGATACTAACTCAGGAAGCTCCAGCTTACCTAGTGGAGAGTGTTGTCTGTAAGGACAGATCACTAAGCCGGTAGTAAAGCTTCTCTACTCATGCTTAATAGAATTACATTTGCGTAAAACATTATTTTTGCCACGATTTTGGTCACCACCTCTCCCATTCCCTTCTGACATCTTTGGTGGTTCTTGGGAGCCATACAGATAGAACACTTGCAATTAAGGGTGAGGGTAGATGCTGCCTCCTGTACACTCACAGTGAGGTTAAGCCTTTGGCATCTGCAGAGCAATGCTGTGGAGCTCACGTGCATGTCCTGTTAACCTTACAGCAGCGATTTTAAGCTAGCCATTTAAAGTTGGCACTTAAAGCTGTACATTACTTGGTTGGGCTATGACTGTTGCTGGTGATGCTACTACATACACAGCAAACTCTTAGGTTTAGTTTGTTATTTTACATGGTGTCCTGGTATGGCTGGGATAGAATCCTAGGCCAGCCATGGTCTGAAAGCTGTGAGCAGTTTAGAGTCGGCCACAGCAGCTGACCTAAGTTGGCTACAGGTGTAGCCCATCCCATAAATTTCATGCTCAGTATAAAGGGTCTCCTCCTGCCCCTCCTCTTCTTTTTTCTTCTGCTGATTTTCATCCTTGGAGGGTCTCACTTACTGTTCTGCTCTTAAGTGTGCTTTCCTGTTTCTTGTGACGTTTGCTGGTCTGAGTATAACTTTATGTACTTTAGATTGGTATTAATTTGCCTATTTTATTAAATTTAAATTAATTTCAACCTGCAGATCTTCTCTTTTTCCCAAGCCCCCGTCTGTGCTGGGGTGGGAAGAGAAGGGGCACTGGGTGGTGGAGTAACTGCTGTGATTTAGGCCAGTGTACAGGCTAAAGGTAGGCACATGGGATATTGGAATTTAAGTTCCTCCTGACTTCATGTTTCTCTGAAATATTTGCACTTAATATAGTATTGTCCTGTGGTAATAGACAAATATGCTAGAATGACAGAGAAATCCTGTTTATGTTAATTTTTCAGTCTTATATATATTGACCTCAGATTAGTGGATTTCAGGAACATGATGTTAATGCTATTTCGGTGTGACTGTATATATATGTCTGCATGCATGGAATGAATTAGATTAAGCTATGTTCCAGCTTTTACTTGAGGAACATAATTTTGTTAGCAGCTAATAATGTTAATGCCATGATCTTCTCATATTGTGTTTACATATATGGCTACAGTAAAATCAAACTATATTTGCTGGGGGTAAGATTAGCCAGTCCATGAACTGTTTGCAACAGAAGAAATTAAAATACCAAGTTTGTAGGAAAGATGCTTCTCTGTTTCTGTCTGCCTTGCTTTAGCTGTGTTATCTGGACTGTCCTGGAAGTCATAGGCTGGCTGGTCTCACAGTTTGTGCACACAGCAGCAGAGTCTGGCAGTGAGGGGCGGGGGGAGGGGCTTTGTAGGGTTTTCTCATCAATCACAGAGAATTTGTCATTCTGATATTTTTGGTGTTCAAAGCCTTATATTCTACCACTGGCAATCACATAGGGTGAGCTTTCCATTGTACCAACAATGCTGCTATACAACTGTGCAGTGCAGCAGATGGGGAGAATGTCTTCCTAGCTCCTACAGTGATCAGCTCATACCCTGAAGCACAGATTTGATTATCCTGATTATAATTTACAGAGCTATAAATGCTGTTAGTGGTCATGAGTCAATGAATTCAGTTCATTCATTGCTTCAGTTGTTTGAAGATTAAAAAAAAATTTGCTAATTTTTTTTCTCAATCTGTTGTAAAAGGAGTGAGTAGGAGAGTAAGTAATTTCATGTACACTTTCACACTGTCCTTATGCAGCAGAGTAATTTAAAAATATAATCTAAGTAATTATAAAGTATGATCAATTACATTTGGGTAAAATGAATGGGGATTAAAAGAGTTTTTATAGTAAGCACTGCTTGAATGCTTGTAGATTCAGGCACTTGCTCTTGCTGCATGTGTGCTTAGTACTGTAGATGTTTTTAGGGAAGTAAGCAGGATCATTTTTTATTTTTATTCTTAATAATTGGACATATTTTTCATGTTCTACCCTTTTAGGCTTGTAAATAATTTAAAAGATCTAAAAGTATCTCTGTATTCAGAATCAAATAGTTAAATGCATATATGCTTTGCTTTCACTTTCAGTTATTTGTACATGAAGAAAGAATCTAAATTTAAAGATGACCTGTTTCAATTGTATTTTTCTACTCTAGTTTGAAGCTTTAGGTTTTTGGGGAACAAGGCATATTTAGTAGTAAGCTGATATGTACATCAAATTTGTCTTTTGCAACAATATTTTGGAAGGGGAGAAGGTGTAAGATCTATGTTTTGTTTTTCTCTGGTTTTAGTAAGGCATTGTAAAAGTCAAGTGGCACATCAAGGAGGTTTATATTGTGCAGAGACTGCATAAATCCTCTGATCAGTCCCTGGAAGGGCTGTGTGCTGCCATTATGCTTTCTATAAACAGAAGACAAGCATGCTGCCAAATCCTTGCAGCACTGGTCACCAGCTCTTTCTGTTCTAAGCTTGTCCTGTTTATTGTTGCTCAAAGACTCTTATTTGCCAGTATTGCTTCTGGTGGTCAGAAGCAAAGAGCATCTTGTGATTCCTCATAGCTGGACTCTCCATCTGCTCAATTTCTTCTCCATCTGCAATTTTAAATAAAATAATTGCCTCTGAGTGTAATTAATTTGACAGTATTTTGGTTTGACTAAGGAGAGTTAATAGCTACTCAAAAGTCAACACTTTTGGAGCTAGACAGGAGAATGGGAGCATTGTGTGTCAGCTTGAAGAACACGAAGATTTGGACTGGCAGAGGAGAGTAGAGGTGTGTTAAGTGCCGCTACACTGAGTCAGGCAACATAATTTGGCTTGCTCCTCTGTGCTTAGCAGGCATTTCAAGAGGGCAGGAGAAATAGAGCAAATCCTACCTCTGATAGGATTGAAAATACATCCAAATCATTGTATTTAATGCTGACCTCCATGAACTTGCTTTTATTTGGACATATTTATGCTTTATAGTGATATGTTCCACAAGTTAATTGTTTTCTAAGAGTCTTTGTTGGGATTTTTGTTAATAACCAGCAAAAACACCAGGCCATTAGCTTTTCCTGACATGAGACATAATGAATTGTCAACTTCTGTTCACTTCCTGTAGTCTCATTCCTAATTGTGTAGAATTCTGTTAATTTCACAACACAGAGGTGTCTCTTCCAAGTTGAAGAACCTTGCTTCTTTTCCTGAGGCTGCTGCTGAGCTTAGTGTGAGATATTTTCTTTTTGACTCTGACTCTGTTTTTCTTGATGACAATTTTTAATGCTATACCTACTGTTTTCACTGCCATTGATCAATCAGCTGTTTACAGAAAACTAATGGCAGCAACTCCAGGTTCTCTTCCTCTGGAACAGCAGTTAATTTAGCACCTATCCATGCTCATCCTCAGTTTGAGCTGTCTTTTACTTTGCATTTGTCAAAATAGAATTTCACTGATGCTTGTCATGTGTTGTCACCATGATGGTAATTCTATGTAGGCAGCTTTACTTTGAGCTGGCCTGTGTAGTTTAGCAAATTTATAACCTTGGTGTTTGCCATCTTTTCCAGGGCACATATCTAATAGAGCAGGTTGTTTTGGAATTTCACAAGTAACACTGAAAACCACCCACTTATTCTGCTCCATCCTTTAAACAGTAGTTCATGACAGACCCTTTATTTTACTTTGTGACAAATTGTTTAAGAGCTTTTGTAAGAGCTGTTCAGAAAGCTAAATATACTACGTTGACCAAATCATCCTTATCCAAATAATCATTTACTCCTTACAGAAATGCTAGTAATCTTGAAGTTATGACTTCTCTTTACAAAGCAATGCTTCTCTTCCTGATTACATCATAGTCCCCTGTGCCTACCAATTCTCTTGTTTATTATAGCAGCTGATTTGGCCATGTTTCCATTGTTTTAGAGCTCTTGAGTCTGGGTGTTTTGTTAATCTGCTCCAAAGCTTCCTCTGCTAATACTTCGGTTTAGAGCTGCCAAGGTCTTCTCTTGCTGCATAGTGAGTATCATGCAAATAATTTATTTAGCTTTTCTGAAATGGTTTTGTCATGACTGAACATTCCTTTACCAGAGGCAAATATTGGGTTTTTTGTATGTTTTCCATGAAATTATTATATTAATCTGGGTCAACAGCAAATGCTTCTTTAGGCTTTTTTTTTTGGTTTTTTTTTTTTTTTTTTTTTTTTTTTTTTTTTTTTTGTCATGCATTCTTTGTATTTGAATCTGCAGAACATATGCCCTTTTCAAGTTTCAGGTATTTAGTTGTAATTTATGCCTCTCAGCCTGTGTAACGTCTTTGGACCCTCAGCATCTGCTCCAGCAAAGATTGAGTCTTCTGTGGCTCTGCACAGGTCAGGTTGTCCTGTAAAGGTGTATTTAAGACAGCATGAGAGGCTTTGTCCAATCACCACAGTTGCTTTTAGTATCTTTTTATTAGTCTTGTATCTTCCTTTTTAGTAATTTTATCGTTTTGTACTCTTGCTGTCTTTTCAGAGTACAGAGTGAATGTATTGTTGCAGATCAATCACCTTTTACAAGTGGGTGGTTGCTAATTTGTGGATATGAGTACTTGGTTTAGTGAGATCTATGTATGATTGTGTGAATTATATATAAAAATACAAAACCAGAAAATGTGGGGGATTACAGTTACAGTTATAAAATGCAAGCTTCATAATTTTCAAGAAATTATGTATTAGAAGCATACCTACCATGCCAACTGCTAGTACTCTGAGAACATCTGGTGGTATGACAAAATGCATATTTGCACCTTTGGAACCTTCTCTTACTTCTTAGGAAACAAAAAAAAATTTCTGTTGTTAGAATATAATAGTTGGTTAGTAAATTTTCCTGGTTAATATTCTACAGGAGTCGTAGTATTCAAAGCACTCATGAGTATTGGTCTAAGTCTTTTGTGTTGTTTAACTGTATGTTTCAGTATTTTTGAGGCTTTTTTCATTACAGAATAACTACAGAAATGAAGCTGCAAAACAAGCAGAGGATAGTTTTTGTTGTTTGAAGCAATAGATTATTTTTATTAATCCTCTTTATCTGTGTGACATTTTTCAGTTTGGAGTGTTACTTTTGTTTCTCAGAAGCATTCCACATGAGACCAGAGTGCTCAGAGTGATGATGTGTAAAGCTTTTGTATGTTGCAGCAATGACTGAGAACAGAACTGTCCATCCTCTGGTAACTTTTACAGTGTGAGATTTTATAGTCTCTACAGGTGTTGACAGTACAGCACTAGGGTAAGAAGATCTGAGTAAAGCTTTTCATTGTTGTTAGAGCTGTTTGAACAAGTAAGCGGAACAGGCTGTCACCAAAAAGAGCTCCTATCTACAGCTGAGATTTGAGGTGACAAAACTGTTTTTTGCACGGTATGCAACACATTTCATGCATAGGCTGAATAGCAGAGCTCATTACAGTGAGTAGTGGAAGTGTTGATATAGCTGTGACAAACTAAAGAAGTAAATGAGGTAAGATTTGCAGGAAGAAAATGTCTTTTACAAGATCAAAATAATGGAATAAGAGGTTGGAAAAACAATCAGTTTTAGGTGTAAAAAAAAATTCAGAACCTTTCTTATGGAATGTGTTCAGTTTGAAAAAAGAATAGCTTTGAAAATGAAACTTCTGTGAATTTGTTGAGCTGTGCTTAATAGTTTTGACCAAAAAATAAACTGTGGGCACAGGCAACATTTGCTGGTAGGGAAGATGGGATTGTACACCTCCTTTACTTAAAGTATTGACTACTTCTTACTATTAGTAAGAAGGGCCACACTAAGCCTTTGACTCCCCGGGCCTTTTCAAGCGTGTTCATTCTCCTGTGTTTTATAGTTGTTACCTACATGTTATGGCATTCAGTGTGTTGTGTGGGAGGAGGTTGTAGTGAGCACATTAAAGGTGAGGAGGCAGGTGGGAGCAAAATCCTGTGCAAGGTGACTCTTTACACTTCAGAGAGGAAAGTAAGCTTGGAAGAAGGAAGGACAAGTCATTTGCTCCCTCCTTTAACATTCAGGTGGAAGTGCTCCTCCACTTGTCTGCCTTTCCTAGCCTTTGACTTATCTTTGTTTTAATGTTTACCAGCACAGAATAGTCACTTCTTTCAGTTAAGGTTAATACATGATCAGTGATTGTACTAGCTCATGTCCAAAAAATTGTGTATCTGAGCTCTTAAGTCTTCTATGACCTTCCATGAAAATAAGTCCATGTTAAACTTTTTCCCAGAATGACTTTGAGAGGTATGCTTTTTTAGGTCCTCCTCGGTCCTTTCCTTAAGTGCTAGTACACCTTTGGTTTTCTTCCCATTCACTGTCAGCTTGTGCTAATAATAATCCGTGAATCTCAGCTGTTTTTATTGAAAGGCCAGTGCTCTTTTGGTGATAATTTTTTAAAATTATTTTTAAGTTGTTTTTTTTCTGGATTCGCTCAATCAGTGATGTTTTTATGCCACTCTAGTTTCTCATTGTCAACAACTAAGTAGGAAAACATTGCTGAGGGATAGGAAATAGGTGATCTTTAAGGTGATTTCCAACCCAAACTATTCTAGTCTATGATTAGTCCCTCCAAACTATATGTTCAGCATTAGAGCCAGCTGCTAGAAACAGAAGTTGTCTGTCTTGGTTTTGCTGAGCACTTCTGGAGAGCTTATGTCAAAGAACTCAGTGGGAGACTTCATGTAGTTGTTACTGCTGTTACCTAGAGAGGATTACAAACTTTTGCAATGCTTTTTATTGCAGATAGCATTTACTGTCCCAGACTTCTTGCCTTAGTATATTTTCTTCTTATGGTGTTACTTGGCAAATGTTTCATGCTTAGGTGTCTTTAACCCCAAGTCCTTGTGAGATACAAGTTTAGAGGTTGCTGCTATTAAGCAACCTGTTTGTAAGTCTCATGTAAGGTTGTAAGTCTTGTGTTCCACTGAGAAACTGACCTTTATGAGTCAAAGAGAATTGTCAGAAACAAGTGGTGCTGACAAACTTGATATATTTTGTACTCTAACATTTGTTTTCTGTGACTCATTTGTAGATTTAAAAGTAACATTTGAGTGTATTAAGTGCTAAGAAGTGTTACACAGGACCTGTGTAGGTCTGCCAACAAAAATAAACATGGCTGTGATGGAGTGTGTGATGGTGGTGTTAGCAGAACTGTAGAGGCTCTTGGAGGGACACCAAACAAGCACCATTAGGATCACAGACAGGCTGACTGTGGGGGATTTCAGGTGGTGGGCTCCTGAACTAGGGTTTGTCTTCATTCAGCACAGCCTTTCTGTTTAGTAGTCATAAAGGAGTTTTAAAGCTTTATTTTTGACAGCCCTGAATCTGTCAAAATTAAGGAATAGGTTAACTGGGTGTAACATCCAGTGTGTTTAAACCAAAACCTTTGTGTTAGCCTAGTATGCCCAAACTGTCTCTAGGAGGTTCATAATTGTTGTGCTGACACTTCTTAAAGATCTAAGACTTTGGTCAGGAAGAGATTAAATTTCTCTGCTTTGAGATGTCCTTGTGTAATTGGATGTAATGTTCAGGTGGCAAGAGGGGTTTCATACTGGCCTGACACTGGGATATATGAATCCTCTCCATGGCTGTCCTGCAAACTGCTTGCATGACTGCAGGGATGCCATGTAGTCTGTCTCTGCCTATTCTTTGTCTGCAAAATGAGGTAGTAATGCTTTCTCTTTCATCATATTAGTCTAATTAATTCGAGCTAGCTGTAGTAAACTTGTGTAATGTATGGAAGTTGCACTAAGCACTGTCTTGCAGTCCTGAGTATTGAATTTGCATTTTCTTTTGAGAATCAAGTGAGAGTGTGCCAGACATGAAAGATGAACTGGTCTAAGCTTTTGCTTTCAATAATGAAAATGGAGCTCAAAATATTTCTATGAACATCTTTGTGTAAATGCTCATTGCAACTATATTGCAGTAGACAAATTCAAAGCTCACAGGGACTGACCCCTATCCTTTTGCAGTGATAAAGATCTGAAGTCTAGATCTGAACTCTGTATAATCTGTTCCTGGGAGGAGAGTGGGAATTGTGCATACAGCTACAGCCATGAATTTGATCCAGAATTTTTTCCTATGCTCTCTAAGCGCAGTAATTTCTCTTAAAGTGTATTCTTGCGTATGGTTTCTTCCTTTTTGTGAGGGCA
Source organism: Merops nubicus (assembly GCF_000691845.1). Taxonomy (NCBI): domain Eukaryota; kingdom Metazoa; phylum Chordata; class Aves; order Coraciiformes; family Meropidae; genus Merops; species Merops nubicus. The sequence continues at coordinate 4,923 of NW_008631357.1, read as the reverse complement.
CACACATTTTGTGATAGGACTCTGTTATACAGTCTGAAGAATTGTATGCTTTTGAACTATTTAAATTCTAGAGTAACTGTTTTCCATAGCAGACTTTGACATTTTAAAATAGTGAGCACATATTTAAATGACACTGTTCAATGATGCCACATTTCTTTGTTCTCATCTGGTCAGAATACAGTGTGGGAATATTTTGTGAGAGCCCAAATTGTAGAATAAGTTTAGTAGTTTTTTTTATTCTACTGAGTAGTAAAATTAATGCAGAGTTGTACTGAGAAGCAAATGAAGGAAATGCCAGGATAAATAAAGCAAATTTTAAACTTGTTTTTTTATCCCTTTCTAAAATAGGACAAAGTTAGTGAACTTGCTGTTAGACATAGTCTGTTGCTACTGTGCAGAAATGATACTATATGAAGAGAGGGCTATGTGCTACAATTCTAATAGTAACAAAAGTATATCTTGTAACTTGATGGGGTTTTAAAAAATGCAAAGTTTAGAACAATTATTTTTTAATAAGTATATGCAGCAATTACCTTTATATTTCTTATTTATTTTATATTTAGATGTGGTTCCTCTATTAATCTTTGTTTCAAACATTTAATGCCTTCCTCATGGCAGCTGTCCATTCACTTGTACCATGACTACTGGCATGTTAAGTTCAAAGTGGAATGTCATGGAGAATGCAGATAATATATTTAGTTCCTGTCACCAGACAGCACAAGGCACCAGTGCGTCTCGTTCTCAGAGGGACAAGCCAGCTGCTTTCACTGCAATGTTCCCCTTCAGTTACTATAATTTGTTGATGTATTTTAAAGCAAGAGTTAGTCAAGTGTGTCAGCATGATTTTTACTATAATCTTTAGTGTTATGAGTATCTCAAAAGTTTTTTTTTAAAAACAAAATTTACTTAAAAAGCAGTGCCAGAGAGAATATGTAGAAGAAGAGGAGTGTGTTTCAATGGTTTGATATATGCATGCCAAAAAATAAGCTGAAGTGGATTCAGGAGATCTCTGGGTCTGAATGATCAGAAGAAAACCATTTCAAAACATATTATAGAAGCTTGTAGAAGACCTTCCCAAGAACACAATGAAAATCTTAATCCATATTTCTGTAAAATTGCAGCTGTCACACTTCATTTTATTGACCTAGCAAAATGCTGTGTCAGGTGTTACGAAGAAGTTTGGCCGCACATTTAGAAAACTAATAGCTTCCTTACATCAGATGTGTTAAATAGACTCAAGTCTGCTTGTTAGCCAGTTGTCATATTTTGATGTTCTAATTGAAAGTTATTTATTTTACTGTATAATTTATGCTCAATAATTAAGTGATGGAGGAAGAGACATTTTGTTGCAACAGTGATCTTCATGCACACAGAAAAACATTTATAACACAAGACCAACATTTTGCTGTGCCAGTCTCGCTGTGCATAATGTCAGGTGCTCCTGAGAGCTGTTGCCAGAATTCCAGTGTGGAACAATAAGGAATTGCAAATTTGCCACCAAAAAAAAAAAAAAAAAAAAAAAAAAAAAAAAAAAAAATCAAATTAGTTCATATCCCTTACAAATTTTGTTCAGTTTGTCAAAAGAACAAAATGGCAGTAGAAGTATCTTACACTGATGCTCTGAGTTTCAGTAAGTTCTACCTTGTACTAATAGGCTTTCTACTGCTTCCATCTAGCCATCAACTACTGCTTTTACTAATAGCTTAAACCTCAGGTTTTATGGAGTTATTTTCCTCATTCTTTATGATTAGTGTACTGAAAACCAGTCCTGAACTGCTCTCATGGTGAAATTTTTTCCCCTTTGTGTGTAAGTTCCCATTGTTGAACCTGGTGTTTGTTGTCTTACCCTGTCACTGCTCATCTCCAAGAAGTCAGACTTCATCTCCTTATTCTTGCCACTAGGAAGATGTAAAGAACAGTAATATTTCCTATTAGCCTTCTCTTCTTCAAACCGAGTTCACTCAGCCTCTTCTCATATGGCATGTGCTCCCTAATCTTCTTGATAGCCTTCTGTTGGCCTCATTCCAGTACAGCAACATCTCTGTTATACTGGGAAGTCTGAAACTAGACACAGTTCTCCAGATGCAGTCTCTCAAGTGCCAAATAGAGGGGAAAAATAACTTTTTTTCTGATCTGCTGCTTGCACTTTTGCTAATACAGCCCCATACGCTTAGGCCTTTTTCACTTCTGCTAGTCCATGTTCAAATTCTAAGGCTTTATTCTGGCAGGACTTCTGAAGGTGCAGCTATCTAAGCAGCTCTTCATATGGTAGCCTGAAGTCCTTGCATTCCTAGCCAAGGAAGAAAAAGGCAGACTACAAGTAATATTTCTAATAAGCAATCGAACCTTCTCAGTGTTAGGATAAATGTAGATTTATTGAAATCTGAAAGATTTCATTAGAAAATAAAGTTACAGGATACTGCTTGATGTGGCAAAACAAATGAGAGCCATTGCAGAGAGCAGCTTGCATTCATTGACCAGAGAGGCTCAACTGGAAGGGAGCAGATGAGTGGCACTGCAGTCTGGAGGGGCTGGGGTCCCTAGGAAGTTGTAATCAGAGCAGTAAGATATAGATCATCTGAGCAGCTGTAGTAGCAGAGAGATGGCTCTGCTGTATTGTTTTTCTTTTCCATAACTGTGTAGTACTCATGGGTAACTCTGTTTGGACTGTGCTGCATTTGAAACAGAAGGATGCTTCCTACAGGTGCCTTATCCCTGCCCCAATAATGGATTTGAGACCTATTCTCTCTCAAGATGAGAACAATTTCTGAAGGCCATTTTTATCTTCAAGCTTTAGAGGAAATAGCTTTAAATAAGTGGGCATTTGCCTAGAAATTGGCAGTATTTAAAGCTGGCTGAATGCGCATTTAAATAAAATAGAAATCAAATAGTAAATCATGAGTGTCAATTGTGGATGCAAAGCGTGGCTGGTTAGATTGAAAGGGGAAATTGATTTAAGTGCATGCTTTTCCTTACAGAAGAACAAGAAGTAATTATTCTGTTTTGAACAACTATTGTTTCCGTGCAGTGATTATGGCATAAACACATCCTTTGGCTTATGAGAGTTTGATAGAATTTTATCCATTCCTGGGGGAAGTTCTAGCTTTTGAATGACCAACAATCTTATGTCTATCTAATTGATAGTGTTTGTGCCCATACAATGCACAAAGTGGAAAACTGCTTCTGTGGCAACTTTTAAAAGCTGAAGCTAGGCTACAGAATTTGATAACCACAGAAACTATTTAACGCAGCTAAATGCCAGGGCCCAAATAATTTCTCATTATGTAAAGTATAAAACAAGTTCAATACCTGCAACACTAA
>NW_008631357.1:0-1571 GCF_000691845.1 Merops nubicus | reverse complement strand
TTCCCTACTTCCTGGGATGCTTACAGTTCTCTGCCTTTTATTTTGCAGATTTTCACAACTACTCCATTTGTTGACCCTGTCTGTAAGAGAAGGGCAATAATCACTAAATGAGTAAACTTACTGATAAGTTGACAAAAAGCAGTAACACTTCAAGTCACACTTGGTGGACTTCTGCTAGCACATATCATGAGATAAGCCATGATGAAGAATGCACTGTTGAGTTCATGACTGAGACATGAAGAAGCTGAATGTTGAAGAGATTGAACACTGAAGGCAGAACAGTTAATTTTGAAATTGCTATGGAGAATTCAGGAACAATTAGCAAAAGCTAGTTTAAATCCTGTAGTCCCTTCTGATTTGCAGTCAGGTTTCTGGCAAGTATACTGCTGCCCTGATAACCTTAAGCGTGGGGATACCCTTACCACAAAATGCTATTTGTACTAGATTATGAAATCTTAGTTATACTGAGTATCTTGCATTATCTAAGAACTAAAATTGGACCATTGCAGATAATTCCCTGAAAGGCCCATATTTATTGAATATAGATGTTAAGCATGAAAATCACTTTTTCTTTTATTTTAAAGTGTTAGAAAATAATCATATCATAAAAGATCTGAAGTTTCATTTCTTCTTCATCCTTTAAGGGTAAAAATTAGATTTCCTCAGTGTTTTTTGGAATAGTCATGCTAGTTGAAACCCCATCAAGCAACCCAAACCTTAGTAAGTGGACAGGTTTTAAAAGAATACTTAAGATACAGAAGGGTGTAACTGAGGGTGTTTTAATAAAGTATTGATGCTAAAAACATTTTTGCATCCCTTAGAAGTGTTTCTTCTTAATGGGATTTATACAAGTATTCAAAAAGAGGAAAAGGAGGCACATAGCTGGATATTGGTTCAGTTGATTTCAGCTGTGATGAACACAGGAGTTCAGCAGTATCTGTGATGAAGCAGTTAATTTTAAACTTTTCATGCCAGTGACATGTCTTTTTCTGTAAAACATAAATGTTGTGTAAATACATATGCATTTACATACCATAATTATATATGTAAGTATGTTGTATGTGTGAAGTTAACTGGGAATATGTGTAGAGAGCTTCTCAGTAGGACTGTCAGTATAACTCACTAGTTGCGAATGGATCTCAAGTTTAGGTATGTGAAAAGTGATTTATTAAGGTTGTTCTAAATGCTAACTGAGTTTTTGAAATATTTATACTGAATCTTTTTCTTTAATTCTTTCTGTATTATCTTTTAATCTCTGCAAAAGCCAAGTATTACAATCACAAAAAATCTCCAATTCTTGATTGAGTAGATCGTGTCTTCCAGGAGGGGACTTGTAAGAGGGAATTTTGTACATTACTCTCCAAGGTATCTGATTGAAAGAAAATTGAGAAAACTCTGCTTGTGCCAAGACTAATTTTTAAGGTAACTGATGTTTCTGAACCCCAGCCAAGGTGATGATTAGGCATGTCTCTTTGTCACACTGTTTGATTTTTCTGTTGTTGGTTGATTATTTTGATTGTGAGCTTTCAAGCTTACAGGGAAGATCTATCATAGAATCATTTAGGTTGGAA
>NW_008631356.1:0-11140 GCF_000691845.1 Merops nubicus | reverse complement strand
CAGCGGCCGCTGGCACCCCTTCACACTCAGGCTTGGCCCAGGAGGCGTGTGCCCCGAAGTGCCTCAGGCCCCGCTGGGGGAGGTGGCAGCAGGGACACGGGCAGCCACGTCTCTGGTGGGGATCATTCTGCATCTTCCCCTCCAGCTCCCCAGCTCCCGATGACGAACCCCCTCAGGAACCCACCACTCACAGACCTCCTCACTGTGCCCGGGAGAGCTCCGTGGCCCAGCACCATCTAAAATGTGTTACTTCAGTAGGCTGGTAAGGGGCAGGTACAGCTCCTTCACTTCCTGCAGGTGTGCTGACAACTCTTCTAGCTGTGCTATAGGTAAAAGTGCCTGTTTTACATCAGGATTTTATTAAAGAGCTACTCTCATTCAACAGGCAACCAAAATCTATTCATGGGGTCAGGTTGTTGCCATTATGGCTGAGCACTATAGGAATGCTTTTGGGGTTGTAACTCAGAGGCAAGTAAGTCTGTTTTTAAATGCAGAGTGAAACAAGAAAATAAGATGTTCAGGAATCACAAGACTGTTTTTGAGGATTTCATTGGAAATGCCAAGATAAACATTTTCTGATATTCCCTAGGTATTGCATACTGATAGCTTGGAAGTTAAACAACCAGGTTGCTGTGTACGGTTACTCCACTTCATAACACAAAAGGTAAATGTCCAGATTCTCCATCCATTTTGCCAGTTTTGCTTTCATGGTCTCCCCAGATCTGTTCTCAGGCAAATAAGATTTCTAACTCAATTTTTTTCTCCTGCTGTCCTTCCTCTTTCAAAGACGGGCCCAAAGGAAAATACTCAGGAGTAGTTTGCATAGAGATATTGCAGAAAATGGGGAAAAGAGAATGGATAAGTTGCTGAGTTGATACTTTCCCTCCTGCACACTTTTGGGTTCGTGGGAGAGAAAGGGTACAGAAGTTTGATGGGGTTAGTTATAGTTCTGTCTTTCTGGTACTATTGGAAGCAAACTTCACTTTCATTCCCTGTCCCTCTTCCAAGTATGACAACCTCTTACTTCCAGGAACACCACATGAAAACTATCAGCCAGGTACTTGCTGAGCGCTCAGATGCATGTATGACTGAGGTGAAACTCTGGCCTAACACCAGGAAATGGCCCAGTTCCCCAGACCATGAGGAATTATTGGGAACAAACAGCACAATAGAGTAGATACATTAGAAAGAAGTAAGGAAATCATACTAGACCCAGAAGTTCTATATTTCCACAATTTATGTAGCTTGTTTGAATTCTCTACCTAAATTTTATGTAGTAATTTCACTGCTATCTTTTGTCTAATTGGAATGAAAAGTAGACTGTACTTTAACTCTACTAATTCCCTTAATGTCATTATCTCAAGTTTGCAGAGGTATTCAGTAATGTCTATCCTGGTGCCCTTTACATAAGGTTCATTTCTTTCCCAAGTAATAACACAGGCTGAGGATTGAAGGGGTGATTTAGTTAGAGCTAAATAAGAATGACTTGAATTGAAAGAGCAGAAAGAGGCTTCTTAATTTGCACTGTAATTTTTTCTTCCTTTTGTGTTATCATTGCTCTCCTTTAATAAGATGTCCCTCATCCCTGGTATCTGTCTACTTGCAAGTACCTTTGCATCTATCTTTTTCTTGTCCTATTTTTAGTGCACATCTGTTCCTGTTTTGACCTCAATTCTCTTTCATCTAGGGCTTCATTTTTCTATGTCTCCCTACTGCCATATCTTCTCACAGCTGTCAGATCCCTTCTCTCTAACAAATCCTTTATTTTTCTGTTGGTGGTCCGTACCTGGACTCCCTCCCTTGATGTGCTCCCTGCTAGGAGAAGGCAGCTCTCCAGAAAGCCCTACTCAGCTGTGCCACCTCCTTCACACAGTCTTGCCTTCAAAACACTGCCAGTATGGGTGAGTTTCAAAGGCTGAAACTTGCTATCTACTTTCTCTCTGTACTTTTATATTTTTCTAATACCTTAAATTTTCCCCAACAACTATGAATAAAACTTGTTTGCCTTTACAAGCATGACAATAAATGCCACTTTTGTTTACTTCACCGGCTGTATTTCAATTTTCTTTAGATCATTAATTGTGAAATTTGTTTTGTTCCACCTCATTTCCTCCCTCTTCTGTCATGTCTTCATTCACTGGTACAGTTATTATTTTTGTTACTCCATTCTCTCTTTGCTAGGTTTTCCTTTTCTCCCGTTCAGGTTTATGGTTTTTGTGTGTGTGTGCAGAATTAACATTTTTGTTATTGCTCAGCTTTCTGCTACCTTTTCTTTGGTGATCTCAGTCTGAGAGTCACCACATTGGATTGAATGGGGAGCATTTAACAGCTGCTGCTTACAGGGTGGGAAGCAGCTGCCTACTCTGGCTGACTGCTTAGCTGGCCCTGAGGCATCAGGGACAGGGATGCTCTAGGCAGTGCCTGTGTCAGACTCCACATCCCCTCCTGGCAGTAGGATTAAGAATATGAATGAGATGGAGGAGGAACTTTACTGCTTTATTTTGGCCAAAAGAACATATTTATGGAGGAAAATGTCTGTCCTCATCTTCTCAGGTGCATCTACTAATGCACCTAAGTGTTGCTCTAAATCACAGGACTGCTGACATAAGCACGGGCAGATGCTGGTAGGCAATGATGCTTCCTGGCATTTGGCCCTAACAGCACACTCTCTAATTGTAAAGCAGAAAAAGCCCTTTGCTTCCTCTCCTTGTCATTACTGAGACTCTGATGTTGTTGCACCATTTGTAAAATAAGATTTTTAAAAAAAGTGTTGTTGTTATGCAAGTAAGGATCAGCTAATGTAAATATTTTCCCCGTTCAGCTGATGTGTGCTATCCTTGTGTTCTGGTCAGGTAGCTGTGCACTTTCAATGTTATGAAACGGTGTCATTGTAACAGAATATATTAACATCTAAATAAGACAATCAGGAAAATATATATTTTTAAAAATTTACTATTATCAAATAATGTATATTACTCAAAGACCACATATACCTGTACCAAGTTTAGATTAGATAGCAAACATGTCCATGCTAGAAATGCCTACTTCTAACTGCATGTAATACTGTAGGAAAGAGGTATCTGCACTGCAAACAGTGCTTATCTGAAATGTTAAAAACTATCCCTTCTGCTTTTCCTCCCTCTTAGAGCACAAAGTGAATCTAATTAACATGCTTAGTGTCTCTCCAAAATTCAATTCAAACACAAAGTATGCTATCAAAGGCTTGAACATCAGGCAGAAAAGTAATTTGGGATGACTGAGCTATCTCTACAAATACATTAACTTAAGTTTAATGGGTCCACATGAGTAATGATACTGAATGCAGTAAAAAGGACTTTACCTGCTTTTAAGATAGAATAATAAAGTTATTAATTTTCTTTTAAGGTTAAAATTGTCTTGCAATTGTCAAGTATGATTGTGCAAGTTGATAAATGCAGCAAAGCACATAGTATCTTACGAGCAGACTTGGGCGTGACAATTTTCTCTTCAGTCATCCTATTTTCAATGAAGAAAGTTTCCTCCCTGCCTTACTGAGACAAAATCTTTCAGAATCTGCAATTTTTCAGGCTCTCTAAAACTTCACACAAGAGTATGATTTACAGGCTTTGAATTCTTTATTTTTCTAATACAAATTTCTATAAACTAGATTTCAAGCTACCCTGATAGCATTTCTCTTCCAAGTCATTTCTTTGCATTCTGCATCTCTATGTTGCCATCAGTAAACCAGGTTTCAGTATTGTTTATCATGTACCCAGGGCTGGTGTATCATTTCAGTAAATGCAGAATGGTAATCACCCATAATCAATCATAAAGAAGAAGAAAAGGGACATAAATAGCTGTTTCTTTCAAAATCCCTTTATGGATTAGAATAAAGCAGACTCTCCCACAGTCAGCACTGTAAATGAATAGCTCACTATCACCCATCAACTTTTCTGCTTATATATTGATGAACTATTCTGAGCACATTAAAGCATTGTTGATAACAGCAAAATGGTTTTTTTTAGTCTAGATTTCAAAGAAATGTTCTTAAGAAGGAACCTATGTCTAAGGAGCAGTGCTTTATCACAGCACTTACTAGCGTTTCTTCAAAGATACCTTCGACTTGGTCCTAACTACAAAGACAAAATTTGCATTTGAATACAGATATTCAAAATGGAGTTGAAAATGGTCAGTGTCTTACAGAAAAGACATAAGCCACAAAACTGAGATGTAGCAAAAGGAAAAAGACAGTAAGTGTACACAGATAAGAAGGTCTTGTGTGGTAGATACAGCATAAGAGAAAGAAACACCCACCTGCGTTACAGATCACGTCATGCTGATCACAAAAAAATCAAATGTAAATGTCATTCATTTGATTTACCACCAATTACCACCAGTGCTAATGCCAAAATGGTCCCTCACTTTATAAAACTAAGTCTTTCAGTGTCTCTAAGTAATTACTGAGTAGCTCACTGAAATATAGGTTCCAATATAACCAGATCTCTGTGCTGAAATCCTGTTCTTTCACAAAAATATGTAACAAATCCAGGAAGGATAATTATGCAGCCTCTATGAGACAATTTTTCTTCATAAAACCAGGCAATTAGAGCTCAAATCTCAGTATCCTTGCTTTATTCTGTACAGCTTAGTTGTCCCAAACATGTATATAAAACTAAATATTAATTACAGCTTTTGAAATAATTGTTTAGAATAGGACTTAGAAAGGGACATAACAATGAATTCCATAGCCAAAACTATGCTGAAAAAACATTACTTCTTTAACATGTAAGAAGAATGTGTGAATAATGGATTAAAGGGCTTAAAATAAAAAGTTTAAGAAGTTTAAGTAAACAGAAACTCTTGAATAACATTTATATACTATTCTTTAGTTTATATTCCTCACAAAAAAACAAACCAAACCAGAACAAAACAACAAACACTTAAGAGGCAGTTAAGACTGAGACACCCTAGCAGTAGCTGAAGAATATAAAAGTACTATAAGAAACTAATTGCTGACAAAATAGATTGTAAAAAATAAAAAATAAAATTAGGACTTTTAGTGCTCAGTGCTACATTTAAATGTAAAAGAAATTGAAGTTTTGCTAGAGTTCTGGTTTTCCTTTTAGCCACATCATGGTGTAATATAATAACACTGACTTTTTTTTTTTTTGACCTTATTCAGACCAAAGCACCAAGGTGTTTCACTTGTTACCTTTGTTGTACAGAAAGCACACTCACTCATTTACTCCTGAAAGACTTCTAAAAATTGTACTTCCCTGATTTTTGTTTTCCACACTATGTGGATGTGCCTTCAGTATGCTTTGAACAGACATTCAAATGAGCAAAGTGAACTTTATATGACATTCTGATATTGTACCCACCCTACAAAACAGTAGAGTGTATCTCAGTATCCTAGACCTCTCTTTTGACTAATGAATCTAATTTCATGGAGCTGTTTACTAGTCAATATGTTTCCTATGAATTTGAAGCCATAAAATGTTCATCAGGGGTTCCAATTTCTTCTCTTACTGTTACTGGTCAGACTTCTATATGGTATGTATGGTGAAACTTGGCCTCAAACAGAACACCTCTGACTGTACTCTGTCTGTATCTCTCATAATGCTGATACTTTCATGTTACAATCATCTGAGCTGAATTTTCACTACAAATATACAATGTTTGCATAAACCACATGACTTGTTTTTAACATTACTTGTGGGCTTTCTTAAATAGTACTCATTAACAGATTAACTGCTCAAATTAACAAAAAGTGTTAGATATGTATAAATGTGACCATTTCAGTGTTTATTTTTCAGAAAAATAACTGATTTCAATGACAGCTCATACGATTTTTTTGAGCATACTTGTGACTTCGTTCACAACCTTCTTCATACTCAGGCATAATGACTTACTCTAATTTAGATACATCAAACAGTCTAATTTCTCCAGGACATAATACTTAATGTATTAAGGTTTCACTTAAAATGCTTGCAAAGAATACATCAGAGAGTTATCTTCATCTTGCCTGTAGTAAAAACCAATGAAGAAATTTGGTTTCCTATTCAGAGCTGTTTTTTGTAAAATCCCTCAGTTAATGTTTTCATGGACAGCCATTCTTTTTTCCTTTTTTCATTTAAAGACTTAATTTTAGTTCAGTTTAACTCTTTAAGAACTGCATGTCTTTAAACAAACTTGTCTTCCTGGCTCTGCGCTTCCTTTCTGCCATGGCTAAACTTAGTTCTTATTGACACAAAACACTACAGTTCAAACGTTTTTTCAAAATTACTTTGGAAGAAAACCTTTCAGATAGAGTATGAAAACATTCCGTACTACAACCACATTTTCCAAGTTCAATCTGTTGAAACGTTAGTGTAGAATTCTAAATAGGTTTAAATAAAATCTGACATTATCATTTATACCTGATCTTGAAGCAATGACTGAGCATGTTCCTGAGCTACCAGGTCAAATTTACTAATGCAGTCAAGCATTGCAGCCATCTTAGGTGTAGTTCTTTCAGGAGACTAGGAGAAACCTGCCCACATTCCTAAAAATCTATCAGTGATTAATGACTGAAGTAACCTACCAAAAATGCAGAGTGTTCCCCATGCCTTGTCCCCAAGTTAAGCCTGGGCGTCTTTCCAGGAGAGAAACTATGTTTTAGTGAAGCAGAAATTACTGATCTCAGTATAAATGTGGGTGAATACAGTAACTTAAGCAGGGGAAGGATCTATTGATCCCAGAAGACTCAACTGTACCACGAATCTGTTCTGGAATATGGAGAAGCACTTTCCCTTCTTTATTGGTCTATTCTTTACAGGTGAAACCATTCTTATTCTATATTTATCACTCAAAATTGCCATGCAACAGGAAGTTTGGTATGCCAGATTTGTATAACATTGTCCTTATTAGTACACAGCTGCTACAGAAGACATATGTTTCCTGAATCTTCCTGTAAGTGATCAGATCTTTAAAGATAACTCTCTTGGAGTAAGCCAGTAAGGAATAAAACAAAACCTACCTTTTTTTTTTTTTTTTTCCTAAAAAAAAAAGTACACACTTATTTAACAGATTCTAGTTGCTAACTACCTACGTATCTGGTTACTTTCTAATTACAATGCTGATACAAGTCTCCTAGATTTAGATTGCAAAATTCAGACTGATGAACTTCTAACATTTTCAGTTTTGAAAGAAGCAATATAAGCCAAGAACAAATTAAAATATCCCCACTGGAGCAGCAGAGAGCAGAACATTTGAACAAATTTACACATAGCAGGAAGCAAGCTTTGTTAAACCTTATTTGGAATATTCTAGATTAAGCAAGCATTGTTTATAACCTGATTTCCTAACTGTAATGTTTATGCACACATTCACACATCATTACACATCAAAAAAACCCAGGCCATCATAAAACTCAGCCCAAAATCCATATCAAATCCAGGCTTTAGTCTGCAACAATTAAATGGGAATGAGCTAGATTTACTTGGAATAGCACAGAACTGCATATCAGTTAAGAGAAAAAACAAACCCAAACCCAAAATGATAATTTCATTAACTTCATCCATTGGGAGACTAGAAATTCAATCGCTGAGAAATTCTGTGTTATGACTCAGGATCATTTCTAAAAATACATTGCTGTAATAAACATAGCAGGAATTATCTTCTCCATATACCACCAGGTTACTTTTTTTTTTTTTTATGAAGGTTGGGTTTGTTTAAAAAGATCTTAATTCAAAATATGTAATACTGAACATGCTCAGGAGATGACAGACTTCATGACAAATAAAGAAAACAAATGTAGTAATGTAGATGTAGAGTATAACTGTAAAACAGAGCCAATAAGGGAAGCAGCATCAGTAGTAAAGTTCTCAGCTGCTGCATGGTCCTGCATGGGCCAAACCATTAGTCTGCTTATTGCAAGTCACTAATATTATCTTAATATTTGTATTATTGCTTTTTATGAACTGCAGGGACAAATGGTAAAACTGCCCTAATATAAAAGTTTTGTCAAAACACACTGTAACTGTCATTACTTCTTCATCCTTATATGCTGAGAATTACTAACTCCATCAAACTTTGTACAAAGTCAGCTCTACATAGTTACAGAAAAACAAGAATTAAGAACAGAGGTAAGAGCCACAACTTATCTCATGACTTCTCCTTTTGTGGCTTAATATAATGGTTACCATGCTACCTTTGTCAAGCTGGAGGTGAATGAAACAGTGGAAACCTAAAGCCTAGAACAGTTTCAAGCCTGGCTGTGCTTACACATTAAGAAATGACTGGAAGCAGCCACAGCTGAAGGAGAATCAAGCATCTCAATAATCTCAATTATCTCAATAATAGCCTTGAGAAAGGCTATTATTGAGAAACAGTACACTCTCCAGCTATTCTTTAATTTCTTTTGTTTTCTCCTATTGTTGTTGAAAAGTTAGCATCAGCTGGCACACTTCCTGCTCCCTATCTGCCAACATTTCAGTAAAACCTTAGCCATTCTGACAAGACAGGTGAAAAAAACACCACAAGGTTCAAACAGAAAGTTGTATAAAAGCTTACAGGTGATGTGGTCTCTTGTGGGGCCTTTTAGTCAGTCTATAATACAATTCTCTACAGCTTAATTGAGAGGAAAAATGGGGCAGGAAAATGAGTCCTAAGACCTGAAAGACCACATTTTACCCTTGTTATTCACACCAAAAAGTACCTGACCTGCTGCGTTCAATATGAATAAACCCCAGTTACTTTCAAAATAAGTAACAGAGAAAACCTGAGTACTATATGAATACGAGTATTTTTGAAATGTATAGTGCCTGGCAGTATAGCAACTTTGACACCAAAGTTTTTCATTTCCTTTATGTTAGAATTCTATTATAGAAGAATTTAATGTACTTTAACTTGTAAGAGAATGGGCCTTCAACATTATGAGTGTCACCCAGTTCAGTTCTCAAAATTTTGACTGCAATGCTGCCAGTCTTGCCCATACATTAAACAGATTTCATCCGGAAATTGTCTGATTTTCAGAGACAACATTCTTAAAATACTGTCTTTATGTGGAGAGTAGCTCTCCCACTCAACTTCCTACGTCTACAGTGCAATATATTTACAGATTTTTCATAGTTTGATTATTTCCAAGAGAACTGGGGCAGTATATGTTAACATTTAGCTAAAAGTTTAATTCATAAACAAGTGACAGAGGAAAATTATTTTTATTTTGTGTGAAAATATCTAATAGCTGTTAATTTCCACAGTTGATAGGTGAACTTGGAGCTAGCTAGTAAGATGTCTTTTTTTTTCCTTTTTAACTTGTTTGCAGAACTGTAGCAAATTATAGATCGTTCTCTTATTTTCAGGTGATAAAAGCCCTTACTTTCAGGTAATTAAACGCCTTTAACAGCCATCTTTGGCTACTGGAAATTAGAGAATTGTTTAGAGAATTCAAGTAAGTTTAATTGGTTAGCTTTTTTGGCATCTGTCCTGTTAAGTATTAAAATTATTCGAAACTGCAGTATTAGATGTTCATATAGGTGTTTGTGTGTGTGTTGGGTGGCTATATACCCACGCTAGGCAAAAAAGTAAATGAACAAGTTACAACATTTTTTTTCTCAGATGACACAAAACAATTTAATGCCTTAAGAGCTTTCCTCACAGAATAACCATAGCCCTCCATTTTTCATTATCTGTCTTGTACTTTCTTATAAAGAAAGAAAAACATTCTAACTGTAAACTTCCTCTGCCTGTGCTTTCCCCTATAAAATATGAATTAATCCTGTGGAAACGTCCGTTATCTAGTGGTATTTTACAGGGCATCGGAAATGTCTCTCCAAATTTAGGTGTCTTACTGATGTGCTTAAAATGAAGTAGAAAGAGTATGGACCCAATTAGGAAAAATTTACCTCTGCTCTTCAGGAATGCAGAAAATTACCTAGCTTTGATTATGTCCTTTAGAAGTCTGAAGCTCTTAAAAAAAAACCTCTTTGACCCTTAACATTTCCCCTCTACAGTCTGAAGATGTGCATTAGACAGGAAGCCACTTTTCTGAGCTGCACTAAGAGCTTTAAAGCTTATTTTGCAAGTTATATTAAATGTCTTTCTTCTTGGGGTCTGCAATACATTTTGTTTTTCCAAACCACCACGAATGTTCTTAAAACCAGAGGTTAGTGCTAAACCAGCATAGTACAGTCAATTGTTCTGCAGGACAGCTCCACACCAGTGCTGTAGTTCACTTGCACAACAGTCCTGAACAGAGTCTGCCAGTCTGGTCAAAAAGCAGTTGTTCTGAGTTGTTCAAGGTTAAGACCTCTTCTGGTTTGACTAAGATTTTGGGCTTCTGGCTTTGGAGGGAAAAGTTCAGTGAAACACTTCACTGCACAAATAGCAACCACAGCTGGAGATACTCTCATGTAAAACACTTGGTTCTCCAGTTTTGACTATAGCAAAGGAAACCATAAGTCTGCAGAGGACCTTTAGGCCTCATTTGAATTTCTGTATACTGTCAACATTTAAATCAATTAAAACACTTCAAAAAGAAAAAAAAAAAAGTTATTCCCACATAAGCATACTTCTTATGTAAGACCTGCTGAATACCTGAATGTATAATATTTTATAAAGATAGAAGATACATAATACTCCTTGCATTTTCAAGTATAATGAGAGAAAAATAAAAAGAAAAAATACTATTTTAAAGACTGCCTCCAGTAGGTAGCAGTTTGGTTATGAAGAATTACTTGAAGCTGTTAGTATTTGGCCAATGGCATATCTCCTCAAACCGGCTGCACACATTTGCGTGTGTCAGGGGCTGGTGTGTTGCCAGAGGTGCTCGCTCTGCTGTCGGGTGTGTAAGGCAACTCCCACCCCGGGAACACAGGAACAGTGCACACAGTTATTGTGAAGGCACCTGGGAGAGGACACTTCCACCCAAAGAGAGCAGCTGGACATTGGCTTGTGTGCACAGGCCCCTCAGCAGTGGAAAGGAGCGGTTCTGCCGCCCAGCCTCGCCGGCAGGTGCTGGGGCCCAGCCGGGGGACTGCTCCAGGGCTCGGCCAGCGCTGCCCTCCCGTGCTGCTGAGCACGCCCGTGTGCAGAGTCTACTTCCCTGGCTCGTTTTAGGTACACAGGCAACTTCTCCTGTAATTAGGCAAGAAACACGTGGCTGTGAGACTGTAGCTGT
>NW_008631355.1:0-2057 GCF_000691845.1 Merops nubicus | reverse complement strand
GCTGCCGGTGCCCGAGGGGCTGCAGACACGGGGAAGATGGAGCCCAGGGCTTGGCACAGGGGGGCTGGGGCTGAACACAGCCCCTGCCAGGGCAGCGTCCCACGAGCTGGGAGCACAGAGCACTAACAAACTGCTCCGAGCTGGGGCTCCGGGAGACAGCAGCAAAGAGAGCAAGGGCAGAGACTGCACAGACCAGCAGGGAGAACAGGAGTGAGCTGCCAGTGTTTTCTTGTCCCCTGCTTGGTCAGTTAGTTAAATGACAGATCATTCCCAGTGATGCATTATGTACGGGAGGTTCCTTGTCAGCTGGAGGGATTTTGGTGACACTCCGATGCTCAGCTCCCAGCTCCCCTGGCCTCTCCTGGGCTAAAACAACCTACAGTCAGCCTTTGAGGGGGTTGATTTTTGTTTTCACCCCCGGAAACCACTCTCTATTAATAGTGGCTAGCATTACCAGGTACATGAATAAATTATGAGTGAGATTTGTGGCTGCTCTATTCCCATTAATTTCCATTTGCACCTCTGAATACCAGAGTGCTTCTGCTGGGCTTCATCTCCAGTGTGCTCGTTCCGTGTGATGTGACCCAGCTCTAGATGCTTCATTTGTTTTCATTCCAAGGCTGATGTGATGCAATCCTTTCCCTGGCTCACAGCTGGGCTCCAGCCTGAGGAAACGCTCCCTTCCCTCTGGCCATCAGGTGTTTTAAACCAGATCTCCCAACAGACTATATTAAAGGGCTTGCAAAATGCTAGATGAGCTCCTTCAGACCCATGACCCAAACTGATACCCCAAGGTCTATCCTCTCCCCCTCCTGCCGAACCTGTCACGCTGCAGGAGAGATGCATGGAGCATCCTGACTCTGTTCCACATAAGCTCCAGTGGAACACAGCCCACGTGTCCCTGCGTTGTTAGACTATGAAGTAAGAGGTTTCAAACCCTTTGATAGCTCTCCCTGAAATACTTGTAGGTGTATTTGATGGGGTCGCAGAGGCTGCACCAGTCGCAGAGCGCTCCCCGCTACCGCCTGGCTGGGCAGTGGGTCTGGGGATGGTCACCACGAATTGCACGGGGAGGGACGGGCAGCAAGAGGTCCTGGCATGGGCATCTGCAAATCCAACATGCTGTCTCCATGGCCGGGCAACAGAGAGGGGAGCCAGCAATGTGTCTGGTGTCCAACCGCTTTGGGCTCAGCCCTTGGCACTGCGGGGAGGTGTGGGATGTGCCCCCAGGAGGGAGAGGAGCTGCTGTGCTGGCAATGAGGTTATATGTCGGGTGTTAAAAGAGACCTGCTCCTCTGAATTTCCTCCCCCGGGGTGGTGCAAACCCCCTACCATTCCCTGACCTCACTGCTGTTCCTCCCAAGCCTGAGACTGAGCTCTGCCAGGAGCTGCTATACCCTCAGCAGCACAGCCCGGCCTAAACTTACACAAAAATTATACATTTCAAAACCAAATATTTAATGTCAGCAGTCCAGAAGCAAGGTAACCCCTTCAGAAAATAGTTTCCTTTGACTGACAGGTCACACTTGAAATGAAGGGAGGCAAAGCAGCAGCCCAACTGTCCGTGCTGACAGGGTCACGTCTGATGGGAGGTGTGACTAAGGAGGGCAAGGAAGCCGAAAAGACACGTTCAGTGTCGCTGCTCCCTTACAGCACTGGTGTGCCTCTGAGGTTGGCTCAGGAGAGTTGGAAAGCAAAGGGCCCGTGATCAGCAGCCAGCTTCTCCAGGGCTATCCCCAGTTGCCTGTTGGCAAGCCCAGGCACTGCGTCTCCCCAGGCAGAGATGACAAGGTAGCCCTTGTCCTCCACCACCCTCCCGCCAGCAGCAGATCCTGAAGAACAAATCACATCTACCAACATCTCTTTCTGTTCTCCTTTGGAACGGCAAAACTGAATGTGACTTACGTCGCTTGATGTTGGAGTCAAGCAGGGCATCTTCCAGGTTGAAGTCATCAGTGTCATCCCCAAGACCTAGAGACAAAGAAACAGCACTGCTTGTACTTGCTCTGCACGAAGTAAACCACCTATAAATATGTGAAGTGCTGGGGTTTAAACCC
>NW_008631354.1:0-1454 GCF_000691845.1 Merops nubicus | reverse complement strand
AAATAATCTGTATTAATTGCTATTTTGGCACAGATTACCTAGATTTAATTCATCCTTTTGGCCAATAACCTCTATTAATTCATTATTTAAGCTAAATAATCCATCTTAATTGCTATTTTGACCCAGATTACCTAGATTTAATTCATCCTTTTGCTCAATCACCTCTATTAATTCATTATTTAAGCTAAATAATCCATCTTAATTGCTATTTTGACCCAGATTACCTAGATTTAATTCATCCTTTTGCTCAATCACCTCTATTAATTCATTATTTAAGCTAAATAATCCATCTTAATTGCTATTTTGGCACAGATTACCTGGATTTAACTCATCCTTTTCTTCAATAACCTCTATTAAATTGCTCTTTTGCCCAGTCTATCCCTATGAACAGACTCTTTGACCCCCCTGAGCTGCATTTCCTTGCCCCTTTCACCCAATAACCTCTCTTCTGCCTCCCGTAGGTGCCTCCCCAGCACGATGACGGTCCCTCAGCTCCTCCTGTGCCTCTCCCTCTCCATGCTCTGCATCTCCAGCAAGCCCACGGAGAAGAAGGACCGGGTCCACCACGAGCCCCAGCTCAGTGACAAGGTCCACGACGACGCCCAGAGCTTCGACTACGACCACGACGCCTTCCTGGGAGCTGATGAGGCCAAGACCTTCGACCAGCTCACCCCCGAGGAGAGCAAGGAGAGGCTGGGGTAAGGGCAGAGCTGGGGGGGTGTCAATAAGGGGGAATGGAGAGAGGATGGATCCACAGGGGGTTGTGCTGGGCAGAGATATCTCACTGCTGTTCAGCTATAGGCCAGAAGAAGGTTTCTTCTGGTTGGAAGAGAGCTTCAGGACCATGGAGTCCAACCACCCCCCATCCCTGCCAGGTCCCCACTGCCCCGTGTCCCTCACCCCACATCTCCACGGCTTGGAAACCCCTCCAGGGGTGGGGACTCCACCACTGCCCTGGGCAGCCTGGCACAGGCCTCCACAGCCCTCCAGGGCAAGAAATTGTTCCCAAAATCCAACCTCAACCTCCCCTGGGGCAACTTGAGGCTCTTCCCTCTTTTCCTGTCCCTTGTCCCTGGGGAGCAGAGCCCGACCCCCCCCTGGCTCCAGGCTCCTGTCAGGAGCTGTGCAGAGCCAGAAGGTCTCCCCTGAGCCTCCTTTGCTCCAGGCTCAGCACCCCCAGCTCCCTCTGCCTCCCCAGCACCCCAGTGCTGATGAAGTCCCCCCCATGTGTGAGGTTCTCCTGGCTGAGACATTGCTCAGGGTCCCCTCGAGTCATTCCAACCACACACGCTTCCTTCTGAGCACCAAAACGACACCAAAACTCCCCAAAACTCCACAGTACCAATGAAAAGAAGTGTGTTTTTTTGGTTTTTTTTTTCCCTGTTGCCTCTCTGGAACAGACTTTGCCCCTCTCCAGTTTCTGCTGGGGGGGTTCCTGGTGTTTCTCCTTCCCC
>NW_008631353.1:26921-30967 GCF_000691845.1 Merops nubicus | reverse complement strand
GGGAGGGGGGTGGGGGGGAAGGGAGCTTTTAATACCCCACCCTATTTGGCTGTATGCTTTGTCCTTTCATTTCTCTCAGATGTAAAGACCAGGAGTAGCTCGAACACACAGCTGTAATTCTCTTTTGATCCGGTCTTTTATACCCCGGTGTAACCATCTCGGGTCAGCCGGTAGCAGGATTTGAGGGAGGAGGGGCGCAGGGGAGACGGAATGTGTCACGTTTCCCCCGGCAAAGGATTTGGCTTTAAAGTGCAGCTCAACTTCTGTGACAAAAGGGATCTATGTCCGCCCCTTCAATCCTCCTCCTTTTGGAGGGTGCATCTGAGGGGAAGGCTTTTTCAGGGGAGGATCACCTCCCCTACACGCAGCCAAACCTCTGACCGTCCTTACCACTTTTACATGCGCACTACTACCTATTGCAGCACCTTATTTCTCCATGGGAGGTTTGTCCTACGGTGGCTAAACCCGCGAGTTCCACAAAAGTACTGGACCCACAAAATTACGAGAAGCAGGACAAGAAATAGTCTGTATAGGAGAACGGTGTAAAAGCCCTTGAGTACATGAATTTTTCATGCAGTCCTCAAAACGGGACCGGGGGGTCCACTCAAACTGCTGCAGTTCAGGCAGATAAAGATGTCCTGTGTGCCTAAGGCCAAGGCTTAGAGATCGAGAAGGTGGACGGTCTCTCAGGTCTGGTTTCTGATTTTTGCTTGTAAGATAGACTGTTTTGGGATGCTTTCTCTTCAGGACTAGAATGAACGTGCTCATACCGTCTCCTCCTGGACCCTGTTGGTCAGTCCGTAGGTGACACGCCGGGGCACAGCCCAGGCAATCAAGCCCTCCCCAGCCCAATTTGAGACTGCTGTTGGTTTTTGTTTTTTCTTTTCTTAATGAATGAGGGGGAACATTAAAGAGACTGACCTTTCTCTCAGGCATATGCTGCATAAAGTTTTGAAATTCTAGATCATTATAAAGTTCTACAGCGGCTCAGGAAAGTTACTGAGGGGGAGGGGAGGGGAGGAGGAGGACAGGACCACTTCGGTGTGACAGGTCCCTGAAGCTGGGTCCCCTCAAGGGGAACATGCGGATGGATCGGGTAGATCCCCTTACCCCTGATTTCCAGGCCAAGCAGCACACACATATGTACTAGAAATGGTTGAAAAACACACGTAGAAAGGAAAAGGACCGTGGCTAGACCAGGGACACAAGGATAAACTCTGCTTTTTTATAGGTCTACATAAAAAACACAAGATCCTCCAGCTGCTTGAAATTCCCTCTGTTGGTACAGTGCATCACAGAGAGTCAAGTTAGAGGGAAGAAGGGCTTGAGACAATTTTTGCGATGTATTGTACATTGCATAGGTTATGCTGAAGTCAGTCTTGAAGACAGACTTATTTTCTGACCTTTTTTCCCCTTTTGGTGGCTGGAAAAATAATGAGTGCATCTGTGCTTATATCTAAAGCTGGCACTCGTCTTCCAGAACCTTTGCTTTAATACAGATTGCATTTAACCTGCAAAAAATATGAAAGCCTTGTCTAAGCAATACTTTGCATCAAGACAGAGGTAAATGCAAGGGCTGAGTGTCAGTTGATTCTGCATTTCCACCTAGCTAGGGAATGGCTCTTATTACCTTTAAATTTTGGTGCACACATTGCCCATCATTTTATTTCTCTGTTTAAAAGGTAACCCATATATCTGTCGTTTTAGGTTTCCAAAGACTCGTAACTTAATTCCTTCAGGCTATTCATCAGCACAGTAATTAAACTAGCAAATGGATGTAAATAAAGTGAAATTGGTTTCATGACAGATGAGCCGAAGAGGCCTCTGACATGAAACAAGCCAGGACAATAATTATTTCTGCACCGGGCTATATGAGGAACTCCATCTGGATTTATTAGGTGCTGCAAGTTATTTGCTGGGAGCAGGCAAGACAGGAGGACTCACTTTAATTTGACAGGATTTTTTTTTTTCTTTTTGCATCCTAAGTAGGTTACAGAAATATAAATCTGGAATTAACTTTGGCAATACTCTTAGAAGCTTCTACCTGATGTGAAAACTCGGCGGTGAAAATAGGTAGTAAAAGGCTTATTAAACCATTTTTTCCCCAAATGGGAAAAAATAGAAGAAATCTACGTTAAAATTCTGCTCTCTAGCTATCTCCTACTAAAAAATAATCCAGATAACTGTGGCATATCTGTGTATGCTTCTCCTCTCCACAAATATGTGTGCGATACAGTGGAGGTAATAAAAAGAAGGCAGATTTGGAGAACTTGGGAATTCTGAAGAGCTTCTCTTAACAACAACAACAACAAAATTAAACATAATAGCAGGTAAATGGTGTCTGGTAAAATGCCCCTGCTCCCTCATCTCCGTCAAAGAAAAGTTTATACCTGCGGAGGACAGAGGGTCAGAGAAAAGGGCTGAGAAAGGAAGGGTGTGGATTCCACAAGGCTCAACTGCAATTGGAGCCATCAGGTCCAGCTTGGAGTGGAAGTAATATACAGAATAAATAAAAAAAGGGCTCTCACAGCAGGTGCAGATTAGTCCCTTTTCCCCTGAAAAGATTAGAAACTGACTGCTTTATGCTTAAACGTACTCTCAATTATTTAAGCGCCCCTTCGTGATTAGCAAGTAAAAGTAATGCTCCAAAGCGCTGAAGAAATGAAGCAAGAATAACATCGCTTTCCCAGAGCTCACGGAGGCTTTGCGGCAGCAGGCTCGCTCCCCGCCGGGCAGCAGCGCTCAGACCGGGAACGCTCTCAGATACCTACACCTGTAGGGTGGGGAGGGGGGAGAGGCGAGAGGGAGGGGACAAGCAGGGAGGGGGCAGGTTCAGCCTGAAAAAATTCCTCTATCCAGGTTCTGCAGGCTGCAGCCCAACCTTGTTTCACAGGCAGCTGGGATCCGTGGACAGATTTCCCCAGGAGTTCTGGACCCTCCACATTTCTTCTACTGAGAGAAAAAAAAAAAAAAAAAAAAAGAAAAGAAATCTCGCACCAAAATCCCAAACCAAAAGAAATCCCAAACCACCCTCTCTAAAGGGGTTGGAAATGAACCGAGGACGCCTGTGTTTGCTTGCATCCGGCTGTTTGATCAGGGTTCATGTCTTTCTGCAGCCAAGTCAGAGGCGTTTTCCACCCTTCCTCACGGAAGGGACTGTGATAACTGCAAAACCGGGGAGAGATCCTAAAGGGACTGAAATCCCCTTATGTCTGAACCTGTCCCTTTTAACGCACACCAGACTAATTATTTAAAAGTTCTTGTAAAACTAGAAGACTTAGCCCTGTCCTTTAATTAGAATACACTGTGAACAGGGATAGCATATGGAGGGGAATGTCAAGAAGAGGGTGCCAGGGGCAGATCCTAGGAAATCTGTATTCATTTCTGCCTCCTATTTGTTCAGTAATCTCTACCATCATAACTAAATCTTGGAGCACTGATGTAGTTCGAGTTGTTGTTGACTCAACGTCAAAATTCAATCACTGGGGGTTTTGCATCAGCCGGGCTACTTATTTGTCTAATAAATCCGTCATTTTGTAAGAAAAATATTTGAGCAGCCGTACTTGACCTCTTGGTATCCACAAGCCACATTTATTTCTACCAGTTTACAAATGCAAAATGGAGATGATCATCTTAATGCCTCGAGGTACTGTGTTGATTTCTGATTGGATTTTAGATGGAAATGTCTATTTTAAATACCCCGTGATTAAATTGTACATATAATAGAATTCATGCCTCTCAAATCAAATCTTGATTTGCAAACCCCGATTTTATTTTAAAAGAAATATTGGTTAAGCATAAATTGGTTTATTAAATGATTTGTTAACCCCCCGCTGTAAGATTTTATTATAGCCGACCATCTTTCTCACTGGAAAACTTACTTTGACCCTGGAGCATCCGTTTCTGACTGAAAGGTGTCGGGCAAAGGCGGGGTGGAGGCACACCCGTTGGAGAGCCCTGTCTGGTCCGTGACACCCCGCGCTGGGGGCATTTACCGCCTCTCTCTTTATGCGTAATTTGTTGGAAAAGGGGGCCACGCTCCACCC
>NW_008631353.1:0-26769 GCF_000691845.1 Merops nubicus | reverse complement strand
CGGCCTCGCCCGCGCCCCCCGGCTCCTCCGGGTCTTCTCCCTGGGCTCCCGCCGGGGTCTCGCCGTCTCCATGGAAATACAAACGGCCGCTGCCAGCCCGGGCATTATTCCCGCACTCAACCCGTCCGTCGGCTCCTTCCCCCGGCACCCTCTCGCACCGGAGCCACGAAGGCTCCCGTGTGGCGAGTAGGAGCCCGCCGGCTCCGGGGCCACTGGCCCAGCAGCGTCCCCCGGCAGCCACCCCCCGTGAACGCCTTGGCGAAATGCCCGACGGGAGGAAGCAGGGAAAAAAGTGAAATATTTCAGCATATTGAAAATATTAATGTTGGCTTGTAGGAATTAATGTAATGGGCTATAGTTATTAACAACTTAGAAAGGCTTAAATCAATATAAATTAATTTAATTATGATTTCTAATTGCATTATGCATGATCAATTTGAAACACTACATTAAAGATAATTAGAGCAGGGTGCTCGTCACTAATCACTTCCCTAACAGCTTAATGAAAAGGAATGCCACGTATTACCTGTGGGGTGGACCCATACGATATCAGGCTTAACATAAATGCTCATTTTCCAATAGAAAATGATTGTACCTTTTAACAGGCGTTTTAATCACTTTATTGTAAACACAGAATGGATTTGGACTTTTCACGTGGCCTTGCCTAGATTTTATTGGTGCTGATTGAAGTGCTGATGCATTATCAGTCCCTCTATTGATGACCAGAAGGAAGACTAACTTTTATGTAAAAGTATCATGCTGTCCTTAGAAGCTAGTGCCAAGAGGTCACAGTAGATGGAGGTCCTAGCTTAGCATAATGGGTTTAACATTTCCATGACATCATCAGGGAATCTGAAAAGGAGTCTAAGGATAATCAGAGTGGTCATTCAGAAGCACAGTAAATATTTTATGAGGATATATAGAAGACAGGAAAGAAGGTGGTCAGAAAGGTGAATCTCTACTTCTTCATGCTCTGTGAAGAAGGTTTTTCACTGGGTACCAATTTTGATTGAAAACTTGTGTATTGTTAATACAAAAAAAGGCAGAGCATGACCCTTGGAGGAGTGAATCCCAATTTGTTTTTAGTGGTGATCTAAATACGTTTGTATTTATTGTCACCCTTACAGGTTACAGATTATTTATCTCTTACTTTTCTGATGTAGATGCATCCTTACTTCATTCTTCATTTGCACTGTACATTGTCACTTACTCAAGAATCTGTTCCTACTTCAGTAACAAAAGTTCATTTATTGTTAAAATTAGAAGCAACCAACATAAATGAATGCCTTGTTAAGAGATGCTGTGAGGCAGAGTAATTGAAAATGCTTTCCCTGTGATTAGCTTTATTTTCATATCTTTGCCTAATAATCAAAGCAGTACTTGCAGCATCTATCTTGATTAGACTCATTATATAATTCATAGTTTTCAGACAAGTAGTGTAATTAGGGAAACTGAGATTTGAGGAGAACAGTAAAGAACAGTAGCATATAATATCCACATTTGTGAGAGCGAAACCTATTGGAAGAATTTTCCTTCTGTTAAGACCTAATTGAGACCAAGAAGCTTTGGAACTCCTGAGGATAACACTGTTTGAATAAAAAGGAAGGATGAAGGATAGAGTCCAAAAGTCACTCAAGGAGTATAGCTCTTTAAGTCTAAGTTATTAGAAGTGTACTGATTTTAGTACTGAACTATGAGGATGGCTGACTCTGGATGAAATGATTCCAGGGATATGCAGTTGGTTTTTTTTTTAGACTCCTTTTTAAAAGTGCACAGTAGAATAGTTATTTCCCACCCTCTAAGTCCTGCAGAGGGAAGGTAGAAGCAGAAATACGCTTACTTTGCATAACAATTTCTAAGTATTCCAGTGAAGTGGGACAAATTGCAGGATGAGCCTGGTCATTCCCTCTGTTGTTCACAGCTTGAAATGATGTGGCCTCATACTGCCAAGATCCAGTGACAATATCTGAAAGCAATTCATGGAAAGGTTTTAAAAAGTGCACGTACTCCAACCTCAAACTTGCTATTTTTCTTAAGAAAAACCCACCACAGAAGCCCTCAGCTATGGGAAGGAAAGTTCTGATATATTGGAATAGCAAAAAAAAAAAAAAAAAAGAAAGTAATATATATGGAGTCTAGTACCTTAAACTAAGGATGGGATATCAAAAAAGCTTGAAATACCACATATATGCAAAAAATGTCACATATATATATTATATACATAAGATGTCAAATGTCTTACAAATTCCAGTGGAGACAAACTCCTGTGTCTCCTATGTCACTTCAGCTATGGTAACTATTCCAGCTGCTGTGACTTCCCTGCTATGTTGGTCCATTATCACACCCTGACCTCTGCCCTAAACAAAATGATTTCTACGCCTATTGTTCAATCTCTTGTCAGGAGTGAGGAGTCCCCCAGCATGGCTCTTCCGTAACCAAAGAGCTTGCAAGAAGGAAAACAGTCTCCTGGATTTCATAGATCAGCTCAAGGACTGAAGCCTGTGTGTAAACCCATCTTCTCATATGCCTTAATTTTCTCTGCCATAATTAAATATTGCACCAGCCTATGCTCTTCATCTTTTACCAGAGCTGGGGAAGTCTTATCTGCAAAAAGGTGCAAGTGAGGTGTTAGCTAATACAACTACTTTTGAGAATATTGATTTTCTTTTTTTTTTTTTTTTTAGTACAAGCACAAAGAAAATCCTTGCTTTTGCAGGGGACCTTTGGCTATAAAAGCCTCACCTATACACTGTTTGAGTGGTTATATTGAGAACCACATGGAGTCTATGTTTTATGCTGTTCTTTCATACGGCAATTGATTTTAGATAGCACTGTGAACTAAGGATGGAACATGAGTGCTGTTTATGTACCAGGGAGAGGAATGAAAATAGTTATGCGAGACACAGTGACAAATGAAACATGTAGCTTTGTAGCTGTGGAGCTATCCTGCACTCCTCTCTCTAAACTCAGTCCAGTAGTTGATAAAACAAATACCTCTGTGGCTGAAACACATCTTTCCATCCCCAAAAGGAGCCTCTGAATGATTGGCATGTTTGCAATTGTGGCAATTCACCAGAGTGTCAGGATAAATTTTTGTAAATTTTGGCCCAAGCTTTTGTGTTGAATACAAAATAAATTTTTCTCCTCACCTAAAATTAAATAGAAGGAAAATTTTAATTAATTTAAACAGTTTATTTTTCTTTTTAAGTTACATTTGGTCCCTAACATCTCAAGGCTTCCCTTTTTCTGATTGACTGATTTTTGCACAGTCCACTGACAGATACAGGAAAATATGTTATCAGAAACTTTAATAAAGTCTTTGGATTTTAAAGATTCAAAACTAAGCCTGGCAGCTTTGTATTTCACTAATAGACCAAACCACATTTTGATCATTAGCTGTTTTAGTGCTATACAGGTAGGATAATTGTGTGTGACCAGGTTCTCATGATGATCTTGGTAGTGAGCTGCCATGCTTGGTGTGCATATATGTTGCAGTGCTGTATTTTTTTTTTTTTTGTTGTTTTAATTAAACTGTTTAAAGACTGTACCACAATATCAGCTAATTGGACACTGGGAATCATGATTTTTTTGAAAATGCACAGGGTTGTGCTAGAGAAGTTTTTAAGTAATATGAAGAAAAGGACAGTCTTTTCAGCATCCATGGGAGACTGAAGAGGATGAAGCTCTTAGCATGTAATTATTAATATCAGGGAGAGATTGGACTTATTTTTATTCTCTAAAACATTGTTAATGGGTCTCAATCTGGCATTGAGAACATTAGAACATCCTACTGTCTCACCTATTTAACCCTGTTTGTGTGTTTAAGTAAACACATCTTAAGGTCTTTTGTGCTTGTGACTGGTGACAAAAACAATCTGTATGTTAAATCAGTGCCGGGCTCAGGAGAGGAGCATATTCTGGTTCCAATTCAACCCTTTGCAAACTGAGTAAATCATGATAGCCACCAAGAATTCTGTCTTCTTTTTGAATGGCATATGGTTTGGTTTTCCAAAACAAAAGACAAGAATGTGGAGCTTATACTTATCCACAAAAAAATGTAGAAACATTAAAAAAATAAATTGGATTAGGAAACAGATGAATATAATGACCTTCCTTACTCTCAATCAAATGCTGCCAGCTAAGTGTTTGAGTCTGAAAAATTGCACTAATGAAGCTATTTGAAGGCTTTTGTGGACAACTGCTTCCTCTTTGAAGATTAAATGAATGATGTTGATGTGATTAATCTTAGTACAGGGAGTGATGCAGCAGCCAGAAAATACCTTGGTGATTTTCATAATTAAACTGAATCAACATTTCAAAGAAATGCCAGTGTTATCACTTGTATATTAGAATTACATTCATTAGACAGAAGAAACAAATAATTTGAGCAAACAAGATTTTCCTTTTGGTGTACTGAGACTTCTGTCATGTCTCAGAGTATCTTACTGTAAATCATCATTACTGTTTAATTTTATCCTTGCTTTTTTCAGCTACTTGTTTTCTGTTTATTTTTTTTTAAACCACAC
This sequence comes from Merops nubicus, assembly GCF_000691845.1. Lineage (NCBI taxonomy): Eukaryota > Metazoa > Chordata > Aves > Coraciiformes > Meropidae > Merops > Merops nubicus. The sequence goes on along the minus strand of NW_008631353.1, from coordinate 22,243 downwards.
TAATGGTTCACAGTTACTTGTTTCCTGATGACTTATTTCAGTATTAAACAGCTTTTCCCAGTTTTCCAGTTAAAATTGCCTGCCCAGTATAGGATTTCAAACCATTGTCACTGAAAAATGATGTGAATAGTTGGTGGTTTGTACGGATAATAGGCATTCCAACGATCTTTAGCTTTACAAAGGCTCATCTGTAAAGGACAGGACACAGCACAGGATATATGAGAGATGGGAGTGACAACAGCCTCTGCATAAGACTGAGAACACAAATAGTATTTCACAGTGATCTCTGGAAATAACAGTTTGGGTCAGATTCTGCATGTTCAAGTCATTCTTAGAAAGTCTTACAGATTTCTGTAGGACTGCCCAAAGTAAACAGTCTCTAGCAGCCGCTAAAGTGGCAGAATCTTTATTCCTGTAATTAAGCAACCCTAAGTGGTCTTTAATAGTGCATATTTAAAATATTCGAATGATATATGTGCACTGTTTTGTAACATAAGGAGCTTGAAGCATTGAATATGTTTCCCAGCATACATGCTTAAGCACAGATATGGACACATATGCACATATATGCTCATAGACAGTAAACTTGTCAACCTGCCAAACAGTTTTGACACAGTAAAAAGAGTGAACACCACAAAAACAGAGTTGGCTTCTTCTTTAATGCAAATGAAAGTGGAGGTACAGGGTTGATGATTGGTGCATCGGTACAAATTCACTGTGTTACTCTTTCTATCACCGCTTCAGATTATTTGAAAGGGTTCTCTGTGACTTTTGGTAACCCTGGTATTTACAGTGTACTTCTAGTCATCACACAATCTTGCCTTTCACAGTTGCTTAATAGAAAAGAAGAAATTCCTTCTTTAGTGTAGTGGATAAAAAGCTAGCTCTTCACCTTGGGGACCTCAGTTTTAGCTCATTCCATAATCTGAATTGAAATGAGGTTGGTGGTCTCCACACAATCTCTGATAGGCAATAAACAACAACACCAAGATAAAGTTTTCCTCCATATTCAGTTTAAAAACAGTACATGGACCTTGAATGCCCACTGATTTAAAGAAAATGGTTTCTGTGATACTGTTTAGGTACAGCACAAAGAAAACATCTCCCTCATCCAGTTTGACCTAAGTCCTTTCACTTAACCTTTTCTTTCCATGTAGCTTACTCAATTTACCTCAGTTCATTCTTCCTATGCCACATCCCACTTCTTTATGGAGGTAAGCTTGTATTTACTGTCATCCCATATATCTTTTTGTCTGTATCTTTTACAGTTCTTCTTTATCCTGTGTTGTGTCCCTTATGCTTGGCACTGCTTTGCACAGTGCTTTGTAGATGACTCAGTAAGTGTTCCTAACTATCAGAAGAAATGTGATTGCCCCCACTAACTGAGGCATCTGAAGGTGGGAGATCCCAAGGTACATGCTGTAATTAATGGCCCCAATGTGAATCTGATGGAATTCATGTGTTAACTGATGTCATATGCACATCTGTCATGCTGGGTGACAGTTCTATGTTTATCACTCAGCACAAAGAAAACCTTGTGACCAAAGAAAATGGTCAGTGAGCTGTATGTTCATCTCATCTACCTTTACCTATAAGAAAGACAAGTTGCCTAGTTAAGCTAACAGACTTCTGCTGTTGCTCATGAATACAGAGGGAGGCATTTCTGGATGGAGTTTTCTTTCTTCTGAAGACATCTGAATGTGATAGCTGACCTGAACAGCTCTCTGGAGGTGCCCATCCTTTCCAGTGGCTTTAGCACAGACAGAAAGCCTCAGCTAGTTAACCAGCCTTGGGGAGCTACACATCCTCACCTAATCCTTTGTGGCCCAGTCCTACATGGCTTTCAGCTGTGTCTCAAAAAAACCTGGAAATATAGGGAATCTGTTAATTCAGGAATCTGTCTGACTGCAGATGTCTGGATGTGGAAATGACTTTATAGTCACAGCAGATTGGTAGGTTGGGCTGGATGTGCTTCCTTGTGTTACAAGGAAGTTTTCATTGCCTTGTAAGGGATCCAGCTTTATTTCTTTACCTTGAGGGGTAGGGGAAAGAGCAGAGGATAGAAAAGGTGGACAAAAAAAGGAAATATTCCATTCTCCATGCAGTCGGTAGCAAAAAGTATTTTGTAAGACTATATCTTTAGCTGTTTTTTAATTTTTGTTACTTACATCTGCACTTAAAAACTACTCCAATGGGTATCCCTTATGTTATTTCAACTATTTTAAAAACAGTTTGCCTTCCCTTCCTCTCCCCCTTCTCACTTCAGAACTTGACTTAAGGCTACATGGACACTGCAGAAGGCCTAGGTATGATCAATGGACAAGTGCTATGTAGTGCACACACTGCCAATGTGAAGACACTGGTCCTGGTCAGGATGGTGCTGTACTATTGGGCTTGAGATTTAGAGGAGATTTTCTGGTATCAATGTATTTAGGAAAGTAAAAACAGCTGAGATAGTTAGCCACAATAGGTAGCTCTCAGAGAGGTAGCGAGGAAATAACAACAGACAGTGGGTGTCAGGGCAGTATTACTCTCCAAAGTGATACTACACTAGCTACACAGATATCAATTCCTTTTGTGTATATACAGTTATACTGGTATCTTCCTTTGGACCAGAACAATTATTAGGGTAGGATTCTCTTCAGCTGGCTTTGGACATTCAAAAAGTAGACGTTGAACTTGAACTGGTTGTTCACGGTCTCTTTGGAGGCAGTGTAAAGAGAAAAACATCTCATGAGAATTCAGTCCACCTCTGAACACGTGTCTCATGCAGGATGGATGAATCACTCCTTGGAAGTCCCTATTTCTCTTCAGTTTTAGAGGGTTACAGGTAGAGAGAACGAATCCTTTCCCTCTTGTAAAATATTTATTTGACTTCAACAGTCACCTGACCATAAAAAATGCAGGCAGGAGTATATTGCACAACACATATCATACTCTATGTGTACACCCATATCCATGCATGTGCACTTATATGGCTCCAGGAGCCAGAAGCAGTAGAGGGCCCTGAACAAGTCCATTTGTGAAAGGAACAATAACAAATCCGCTTCAGTGGAGAAAATTTAAAGGCAAAATTTGTTTCCTCTATTGGAGATTTACAGTTCAATAACCCTGTTAGAATCTGGGAAGTCTACATTTTCACTCTTGAGCGACAGCGAGATTGGAGAGGGTGGAAGTTGTAGGTGAGCATTTATTAACTCCTGACAGACTGCTGTTGAAACCAAGACTATTGGTTGAATCATACGATTTGAAAAAAATATTTAATATGTATGGACAGAAAGGATATTAAGAGTTTTAACAAGAAAATCAATGAAAATATGCTCATAAACAAACACTTTAAAAAGGAGCTGATGTTCCAGAACAAGAATGTGTTCCTACTCATCACAGTTTTTATGAACACCATGCTTTTTAAAAACAAGGGAAGGAGTAATAAGAGATATCTTTTATCTTACTTTGCCCATTTAATGAGCATTATATTAAAGAAGAAAGGTACAACATATAAAACTTAACCTTGAACTATTTATTGTTAAAGTTGCTTGATGTATCACATTTATGTAAAATACAAATTTTTACTTCTGCTTATTTTTAAAGGTATAGGAAAATAATATATCTAAAAAGATATTATTTTGTAACCAGTTTGTGGTAAAATATTTATAGTAGTTGTTTATCCATAATAATGTTGTGTATTTAACACAAAGATGAAGAAAGTACAACATTGTTTGCTTAAGGTAAAACTATGTGTTTTTATGGTTTACATTTCAGTATTAATACTTAATGAGTATACAGATGATTTTGTTTCCCTTTTAAAAGAGCTTTCTAGGATAGTTATATTTCAAAATGACTAAATAACTAGATTTTAAATGTTTAACTGTAAAATGGTTTGTGATTAAATATAGATGGCTTTATTTTTTGTAAGAATGGCCCTTCCTCAGTCATGCTAAGTAGTAGTCCTAAAAATGTCACTATTCCAGATTTTTAAATGCCTTTCACAAGTGGCAGTGTGGAAGTCTCAGGCAGAATAGTGACAGGTATAGTATTTGTTAGGTCAGGAGACTCAAGGGGCTCAGTTACTTTTCTTACAGAGGTGCCCAGTGTCATTAGAGAGGTGGTAAAGTAACCAGGATATCTATATTGTGTGTTGGACTGGCAGGTACAAAACAGGACCTATATACTTACTAAATTACAGCTAAGGCCAGGCATGAGATCTTGTGGTATCTGGAACTATATTTAGGAAAAGAAGTCCCTTACTGACCTACTTTAGACATTGATTTTATGGAGACATGACTTGCACCCTGAAGTTGTCAAAGACAAAGAAAATCTATAGTGACTGGCCTAGTCATGTGTATTTAAGATGTATAACTAAAGTTAGGTGAGCTGAATTTTACCTTTGAGACCCAAGTCCCAAATCTAATGCCCTAACCTTCTGCTCAGCTGCTAGTTCATCCTGGAAGGCCCACAAAATATTTACATTTCAAACTCTTATTCATTTGCTGAACTTCATTGGGAAGTTGGGTAACTAAATTAGGATTTAGGGTCATAAACTTGGATCTCCAGCTCCAAGACCAACCGTGCATTGATACCATACCTTCTAAACAAGGGGCCTTATTGGCTTGCAGATGTCAAGTATGCCTATTAAAACACAGTTGGAGTTGATCCTGCTGTTTAATTTAAAAAAAGCCTTACCGTTAGGGTACTTGTTCAGGGTTTGGGTTCAGGACCTGCTGCAGCTTGAGGTGGCTTGATATCTACTGCATCCTAAGGAATATTCTCTTACACCATCAGGTCAGCAGGGATTAAAGGCCTTGTGTTCTCTCCTGTTAGAGGTGGACAACTGGGTAACACTCAGTCACTGGTCATTGGGGAGTGCAGAGAAATGCTAACATACAAGGGTTGCTTTATGGATATTCTTCAGACTCCCGCCTTCTTTTGGTACTTTTTATGAATTGTACTCAATAATTACATAAAATAAAATGGACACATTTTCCTAAAAGCATTGGCCAGTTCACTTTCTAAGTTTCCTTCCTTTCAGTAGAGAAATCTAGCCACCATGCTTGAGTCATACTCAGTTCCTTATATCTACCTTCTTTCTTGTCCCACAAATCTTTGTTATGAGATGTTATTCCATTGTAGCTGATTACAGCCACCACTCTCACATGAAATATGCTCTTTCAAGAGGTTATCCTCAGCTAAGGACTCTGGATTCTTGCTGTATTTGGTCACCTGGATAGTTTTGTGGATTCTGCTGTTTATAATGGCCGAAGGCTAGATTCAATTTTCCACTTGTTTGCTCCAAGTGCTATCTCAGATATTCCAGTTTATTAAAGATGAGGACTCATGAATATGGCATCGATGCAAAGGGACACCCACATGTCATGTAATGACTATACCCATTATCTCCATTCACTGAGAAAACTATGGTTTGTATACACATAGATACAGACTCTTAAACTTACATTGCTACAGTCTGGTGTTGAATCTTTTCATTGGATCACAGAATGGTTTGTGTGGAAGGGACCTTAAAGATCTCCTAGTTCCAACCCCTCTACCATGGGCAGGGACACTTCCCACTGGACCAAGTTTTTCAAAGTGCCAGTCAACCTGGTCTTAGACACCTCCAGTGATGGAGCATCCACAGCTTTGCTGGGCAACCTTCTCCATTGTCTCACCACCCTCATAGTGAAGAGCTTCTTCCTTACATTTAATCTAAATCTATTGTCCTCCAGTTTGAACATGTTACCCCTTGTCCTATCACTACAAGCCCTTTTACTCAAGGTTTGATCCAATTGTCCATACATAAGACCCTAGTGCTATTTCAAATACCCTACACTTATCTGTCTGTGGAGCTTGTGAACATGACACAGGATTTAAGTGAGATCATCATTCTTCTGGAGTGTCTGCTACAGGGCATCTGGAGTGCTGCACTGCACTATCTCACACAGCTTTAGGTTCCTATGTATAGGTAACTGGATTAAGCTCCTAATGTCAATACCTAAACTTCAGAGGGAGGCAGTGATATAGCTATATTCTGTGGCTAATATTTCATAAGAGCTATCTTTAAGTGAGTCTGCTCCCAGCAAGTAAACTCTCTGGACTGCTCTTTGGTGCCTAGCTTTCTCCACTAATCAATTATGAAGCCTAAGCACCCAATTTAGGCAGTCTGTGACCACCTAATTAATGCTCTTAATTTTTATAACTCCTAAAAAGGAATTAGAGGATGATATACTTCCTTGAGTCTGTGCCCAAGCAGCCAGTGTTTCATTATTAAAATTATCCAAAAGTCTAAAATCTGCTTCTGGACAATCTCATAATTTCCTAAATCCTGATCCACTAGATGTGTAGCGCATGCCTACACAATCTTTGAATTTTAAGTTATTTTATCCAACACAGTTCTTGTATGTGCAATTTGATAGGAATAGGCTTAACTCCTGATACATCTTGCAGAGTTCTGTAGCACTGTAGATGAATGGGAGATGCCAAGTCCCTCAGAATTTACTGCACAGAAGTAGAATAGAGCATATGCTTTAAGTTGTCTGAACTTGTTTTCATTTTAAGTAGAAAATTCTGATCCAATTTATTCTCTTTTGTTAGGGATTTGAAACTGCATCTCTCACCAAAATGTTCTAAGCATCAGGCTAGTAGATTTTCTGGGGTTGGCTGCTCACAGCCTCTCCTTGCGAGATGTGGTGTTCCACTTCACAGAGATTGATTAAATATTCATTAAGCTAGTGAAAGAACAAGCTTCTCAGAAGACAGAAAGAGTCTGGTACTTAAGGCAGTCACCTGGGAAAAAGGGAGATCTGGATTCCAGTCACTGCTGTAATGATTACTTAGTATTAAATACATACACTAGTTCACGAACTGGAACCCAGCTCCTTCTTTCTCGGGGGGAGGGGGGTTGACTATCAAGTGCTTCTCACTTTCTGTCTATTGCAGTGATTACTTAATTATCCAGGAAAGCTCTGGCTGGGAAGAACGAGCACTCCTCTGGGAGGTGGGAGATCGTAGTTCCATGTAGCAAGGAAAACTAGATGTGGATTTCTCAGGCCCTTTACTACCCAAAAGCTAGAAAAGGAAACTCCTTTCACTAGGGAGTAAAATGTTGCCACTCCAGGCTTTAGAACCATGCATCCCAAGTGCATGGTTCTAATCCAAAAATAAGTCACACAGTAAGGAGAAGGTTTAAGGCGTATGATTAATCTCAACGTTTCCCGAAGTGCTTCCTTGCTTGTTATGTCTTTGTGGATTCCCTCTTTCCTCTACAATTTGTAAAGAGACAGACATCCAACTCAGGACTGTGGATTCTACCCCAAAAGTACACCATTTGGACAGATGGTGTGACATTTATCTAAAATTCCTTGCAGATACATCCTTTCAAGTAATATTCTCAAAGACATTTTGTGTTGCTTCCACAGCTCCTCTAGAAGCCAGAGTAGATTTTGTCATGGATTTAAGAAGGGGAAAAGACTAAACCATCAGAGATGGCTCTTATACCCCACTTTTCCCATGCAGTTTAAAAGAAGAAATATTAGAGTATATATTCTGTTAAATGAATCTCTCCAGGATCATTTGCATTCTTGATACACAGCTGGTGAGTTTCGTACCCTTTTTTTTTTTTTTTTTTTTTTTTTAACATGCATGTTTCTATGCTGACAAATACAAAATGTTGTACATTGATGCGAATAAATTGAACTTCTGGTATGCCTCATGGAGATGTGTGGCTCTGATTCAGCAGCATATGACTTAGGGATTTTCAGGGGTTTGCCTCATGGAATAAATCTGAGCATATGCATTAAGTGAAGCTTATGAACTTGCTGACTCAGGACCTGAATTACCTGTATCTGTTCAAGAGAAGACCTGTTGGATGTTAAAATCTTTGGCATTAGGCAATGAGAGAAAGAAAAGCAAAATAAATGTTGACTTGCTTATAGAACACATTGAAAAATAATTTTAAAAGACCAACCAACCAAACTTTTTCAAAGTCACAGTTTGAACTATAACTCAATTTTTACCTGGAAAGATGAATAACTGTTTTTTCTTGCCTCTGAAAGAAGCTGGAAGAAATGGCTCAGGAAAAAAGAAGCAACTAGTTTTATTTTTGCACAAAAATAAATCAAAGCAAACATGAAGTACTCCCTTTTTCATGTTTTGCATTTTGTCCTTTCTCTCTCTCTCCTTCCTTCCCACTGTCAGTCCTTTACTCTTTCCTTTTCTCTTTGATTCCTTTGCTCTTCCTTGTGTTGCCTCTTTTCTTCCTTCCTTAACTCTTCTCCTTCTATCCATCCACAGCCATTCCAGACTCATTTGCAGAAAAACAATAGCCAGCCTCATCCTTAAATGAATGATTTGGCTGCAAACTCATTCACAGATACATTTTCTGTCCCAGTAGTACAAAATATTTATCCAGAAAGCCATGTTAGGAAAGCTAGGATTCTCTGTCTCTGAAGACACAGTCTTTGAACTTCTCAGCCAGGGGAAGTTTTCTGTTGGCTATCACTTATGAAAAACATGTTGGCTTTGTTCATTTTTGTTCTTACTCACGAAAGTTCAACAAACTAAAAGAAATACCTGGGCCTTGATCCCTGAATCTACTGAAAGCAAAAAAGAGAAGGAGAAGGGACTAGAAAGGAAAACTGTTAGGCTACAGTAAGGTAGTGTGTGCTCTTCCAGGCTGAAAGAGCTCAAGATTAACAATGAGACATGGATAGGATGGGGCAAGAGATACAGAAATCCTCCCTACAGCCTCTAAGCCTCTGTATTTCTCTGCTGCTAATGACCTTTTTAGCTTCAACACGCCAGCAGCTTTCTGTGCTACCTGTCTTTCTGAAAAATAAAAGTATAAAAGACATTTTAAATAATTCCAAATTTAGCTATGTTAAGAAAAGAGAGAATAATGGAAGGAATGGGAAACCAGCAAGTATTCCTTGGTGTGGGTCAGAAGCACTGAAGCAGACAGCTCATTCTGAGTGGGCAGCTGGCACTTTTTTGTCCGGTGTTCCATCTCTGCCATGGTATCTGAGATTCATGTTCCAGTTAAGCCCTAAACTGTGAAGTACTCAAGGCTGCTGCTAGCTCACATTTTAATTAAAATTCAGAAGATTCTTGGAACACATGGAGACACTCATCAAATAATTTTGATCATAACTATTTTACTATTGTCTTCACTCCTTTTTCCTCTCAAAGTCTTCCTCCTCTAATCAAGGAAAGACAAATCTCTCACCTGGCAATTCAAAGCCAGGTCCCCACCATGTGACATACTACTGTTCTTCTTAAAGGAGTGACTCTACAGTAATTTGTGAATGACAGACTGTTCTTGTATGTGTGCAGCCAAAATAACTGTATGGATGAAAAGTCCACGAAGAGCTTTAAAACACCAGAGATACCACTTCTGTCCCTACATTTCTGTTTCAGTTCCTGGCAGTCAGCTTACCTGAGATATTCTTTTCTGATTTCATAGAATCGTAGACTGGCTTAGGTTGAAAGAGGCCCTAGAGATCACCTAATTCAACCTCCCTGTCTCAATGAACAGTGTGAGACCGTAAGAGAGAGAAATACCAAAAGAAGTGCTACAGATCATCTTCAGTGCCACTATGACAGACAAAAAGGATGCTTGAGTGTCAGCAGGTGTCCTGGGCTCAACTAGGTTGGGGTTAATGTTCACAAGCAGCTGGGAGGGGCCATGGACTGAACCAGCAATAGGATGTTTGATACCATACTGACAACATGCCCACTATATTTTGGGGTGGGAGGGTGAGGGGGGACTGGCCTGGTGAAGCGGTACCTGTTTTCAGTCTGTGACTTCAGCATGAGGCCAGATCAGGCTCTTGGTAGAGCCCTGTGGTTTATTTCACTTACTTCATATATTATTTCATTAGTATTATCATCATTGTTGTTGTTTCTTATTGTTTTACCAAACTGTGCTTATCTCTGCCCATGGAATTTCACCCTTTTCTCCTGATTCTCCTTCTCATTCCATGGACGGGTAGGGAGCAATGGACTAATGGCTGCGTGGTGCTTAGTTGCCAGTTGAGTTTAAACCATGACAGCAGGGTGGGTAAGGTGTCCTGCTCTGGCATGGAGAGTGGCCAAACAAAGATAATTAGACATTTATTTAGAGATTCATGAAAGACTGGATGCTGATTTCTGTGGCATCAATGACAACCAGCAGGAAAGGGGTAACAAGGGGAAAAGATGTATCTGAACTTCTTTCTCTTAAATACTTATATATCAGATCTTCAGTTAGCAACAAAACTGTATGTGCAGAGCTCCTAATGAAAGACAGGTATTCCTCAGAGGGTATGAATCTACTGGTATGCATGCTCTAATTGTGCCCTTCAGACCAACTTCAGAAGGAAATGGGTGAACATGCACACTGAATATACACCCATGGAGTGGAGGATCTTATCAGGGTGATATCGTAGGCTGAGATGCACCTATAACCTGGCAGCACCACCCCTGGGTGGGTACTTTAAGATCAGAATTATTGTATAACCTGGTTACAGAATTGTTGCATAATCTGGTTAAGTGCTTTAACCACTTGAAAACTAGTGGTAATAGTTGAGAGTCACAGTGGTATCATACTCAGCAGAGACAAAATGAATAAGGGACAGAATGAACAGGTCTAACAGATCAGGTTCTTCTGAGAACTCTCTCTTACTAGGATTCTGACACAAAGTTACATTTTAAAAGATTGTCCCAGTTAAAAAATGGGTCCAAAAAAAAAAAAAAAAAAAAAAAAAAAAAAGAAGAGAAAGGAAAATGAAAAAGAATAACAGAAAAAGAAAAAAAAAGTGGGGCTTATACTTAGCACACTTAGTGGAACCTGAAGAAAAATTACTTTCTGAATCTTTCATTTCCATGACTGACTTTTCTTGCAAACTGTTTGAAACTGAGGTAGTCAAGGGAAAAGCTGAGCATCATAAGGAACACTGGCATCAAAATATTACAGTAATACAAAAAGGAGGAACAATTGTTATATTACAGAAGAGGTGGAGTCTCAGTAACAACCTCCACAGTCCTCAACCCTGTAGCAGCAGAAACCTGGATGTAACAATTTCGAAGCTAGTGGGCAAAAATAGGTCAGTGAGAACACAGAGCTGAGATTTCAGGAGAGTTTTTGGTTGGTGGAATATATGCACTTAAGCTAGAATTCAATCAGGATGATGCTGGAATGTTTATATACTAGATATTTACATGCATATTGGATACATACACGTTTCTTGTTATCTAAGCATCTTAATAAAAAGGACACTATTTACAATTTGCTGTTAAATCTAAACAACAGTAAATCAAGTTTAAGAACAATCCATCTTGGGTACTGTATGGAATTTATTTTTCTTCTGGAAATGTGTCTAATGGTACTTTCAGACACTAGTCACTATAGCTTAATCAGAGCTCCTGGTATTCTGGAGACAATCCTGAAACACTGAAAGATTCCAGACAAGTTTTATGCCCCAAAAATGGTTTATATAAGGAAGGACATAGAGACAACTGTAGTTTGAAAGTAGCTTTTGTTGAACTACTTATAGTTCAACTCCTTATAGTTCAACTCATAGTTGAATGTAGTTCTCATTTTTAATAAGAAGTTTCTAGGACAGAAGGGTTTTGACATGCTTCTGCCAGGCATTCATCACTTCTAGATGCCTTTAAAGTCACTGGTTTCAACAAAAGAGGAACATCTGCTGAAAAACCAGCACAACCCGCTGCACCAATTCAAAATCTTTTCAGAATTCACCCTACCAAGTACTACTTAGAATTAATGAAAGCCAGGAGTGAAACTAACAGCAAAATACTTAATTTCTAAGATGTGAGAAGAATCACAGCCTGTGTTAATAAACCTCTGACTTTTGAGAGTCAAAACCAAGCCCTGTAGTTCATCATCACAGAGAAAATGAAGCTGCAAATGGTATAAAAGCACCCAGGCAGAAGAATTTAGGAAGTATTAGGTTGTGTACTGTCACAGTACCATCCAGTCTGGCATAATATCTTGTCTTTATTCTATCTATAAGTGAAAGGAAGAAAAGCAAATTCAGGGTAGAGTAAAAGGAGGTGTCATTTCAATATACATTTGTTATTTTTGTGCACACTTATATGATAGGCTGCATTGACTATCTAAATACTGTAAAGAGAAATGGAGCCAAAGGGAAATATTAGACACTAATGTTGTTTTTCACATTCTCAAAAAAATTTAGACTTGCTGATGTACATCTTCATGTCTCTTCTCTCTCCTTTTTTTTTTTTTTTAATACTTTTCCTGACCCAAATGCGTTTGCACTGGACTTCAAAATTCAGTACATCTCTCTGCTACTTTTTTTTTTTTTTTTTCCTTCTAGAAGCCTCCAGAAATCTTTTTCTGCTTCTCCTTTGTTATCAATTATAACAGAAGCCATGTGCAAGTCTAGCTCTCTTGTAGACCATCTCTCTGTCCACAACAGCTTTCCTTAATTCTCATCACCACCATCCTCCTGGCACAGCTGGTATTAAGTCCACATCCACTGGATTCAGTGTCAGAAAGACTGGTGTTCTGATACCTCATAGGTATCAGATGTGACATGTTTTAATAAACCAGTATGTAAAGCCATGTTTTAATTGTAGTGTTTTGAGTAGAAGACACTGTCTTGCTTTCATTGCCTGTAATGATTTTATGCCCAAAAGAAAATATGCACTAGTTTATACCAAGATTGTAGACCTGTAATGAACAAAATGTATTCATTTTATATGGGCTGGTTCCGAGACAGATGATTCCTGTTAAAATATTTTGGGAATGATGATAATACAGGGAAATCAAAACAGTTATGTCTTTAGTTAGTTAGGGTGGGATTAGCATTTCATGCTTCTTTCAGAGATAATTGCCTGGCCTCCTTTTACAGGCAAAAAACAACAACAAAAAATATGCTTCTAGGGAGTGGCTCTCTCTCCTCTGAAAGCAGATGTCTAAATATGTCAGATGAATTGAGCTCTGCAAATGTCTAGTGATCTCCATTGCCTAAATATCTAGACAAGTAATTTATATGTAAATGTCGACATATAAAACATCTCACACTGGCCGAGAGGAACCTCAGTCATACAGGATTCCTTCAGGTACAGATTCAGGAAAGCATCCATTCTAGAAAATCACTTAAATGTACATCTAAAAGGTACAGAGGTACTTCGTCACCACCATCAGCTGGTCTGTCTTGTACGGAGCTCATATACCCAGCTTTGTTAACCTTACACATCCACTGCTGAGAACCTCCAGAGCAAATTACTTTTTGAAGAGGTGGTTGGAGTGGTCCAAAATGAAACAGAGCAGTGAATTAGTCATCAAGTGGCATGGATGGTCAGAGGGATTCTGATCTATGCTGCTACAGGGACGAACAGTATGTTGGTTATACAACACTACATGACCCATACATTTATTTGCTTTCATGTGCACAAAAAAAAAAAAAAAAAAAAAAAGAGAAAACTATATGAAATCTTTAGAATTAACACAGTTATATTTGAACAGTAAACAAATGCATTTTGGAAGAAACAGTTTTAGGAGAAACTTTTTTGTTATGGTCCTTTGGAGTTTAATGCATTATTTTTATGAGTGTTTTAAGATTACCTTAATTTAGGTCATACTTTGCTTATACTGAACGGTAGAAAACAAAGCCTTCAAGGAAATACTCAAACTAGAAGGAAAATTAATACAACCAATTCAGCTTATTTTGCCTGGTTTCATAAGTGAAGTACCTTAAAAAATATTGAAGTGATGATGTCTCTCTGACTCCATCTATCCCCATGGTCTGGGGAATACAGTTTATTTGAAGGGACCCAACTTTGCTTTGTCATTGCATTGTTATCTTGATTTTGTTTGTTACCCTCTTTTTTTTTTTGTTCTCCTCTAACTGGAAATTGATTTCTTTCTGAGTAGGAGGGTTATTTCTGTGCTGTTTAGCTAAGTATTTTGTTTGATATTTGATATAAAAAAAAATTTCCTTCTGTTGGTTTGTCCTTAATGTGTAGTTCTGTAATGATTCTTGGTAGGCTTCCTATGCATTGATTAATTCAAATAAATAAAATGTCAGTATTTATGGTAAGAAGGAATACATGTACTTATATTTCCTGTATATTAGTAATCTGACTCTTTTGTTCTCTTTCTCCCTCTAAATGCAATTACATTTCAGAATTGATTTTGCTCCTTTCCAATGCAGAGCTCTAGTGAAACAAAAACTTCTACAATTAATGGGAATCCCAATTACTTCTTACAGGTGACAAACATTTTTTTTTAACATTTGGAGGGGAAAATTAAATTTTTCTTTCAGTCTGCACAGCATGAATATTACATATCACAAATGTCATAAGATAACTTTTTGTTTTCTGTATTCCAACCAAATAATTGTTTGTGACAGTGTGCAAAAATATTTTAAACCATTATTTAGAAGAAAATCTGAGAAAATATTTTCTCCTTTCCTTTAGAAGGAGCTCTGTTTTGCTACTCTGAGTATAAAGTGGATTTATAAAATAAAGAGCAACAAGACACAATGTCTCATCAATTGAAGTGAAAAATCTCATTTATCTAGTCACACACTCCTATTACATTTTCATTATGCTAAAGTGCATTAGTTCATCTGATGTAAGACTAGGGGAAGGAATATAAAAATAGGTGATGAAAAAGGAAAAGTTATTCACTTAGTCCCCTTTCCAGGCAAGGTTTCAAGATGCCATCATATGCTGTGAGAATGGCAAGACTGCAAAGCCAGCTATAAGAGGGGTAGAAGTGGATAACTTTATCTCTGTGATGACTTACCTACTGAGGACACTACACAAGCTACTGCCTCATCCAGAATAAATTTTCTGGAAGACTGCACACTAGATCAGGATCAAGACCAAAGAGGCTTCTCAGTTGGCTGATAAGTAGTTACCGTTGCAGACCCATACATCAGGACACAATATTTTCTCTGTGGGTATTTACATCTTCATTGACAATTCAGACCAATTTGTGACTATTCAGGGGCTTCTCTGTTGTGACCTGCCAGCAGCTGTCCTCAGTTTTCCAAAATAACCAGCAATAGCTGCACCTGCAAGCAGTACTGTCCTTTTCTGCTACCTTCTCTTAACGTTCCTCTGCTGTTAAATATCCAGGAACACTTGGTGGTGCTGACTTAACCTGCCAAGATAACTTTTTTCTTGAGTTAAAATAGCTGCTTTAGCATATAGTTTGTTCAATAGGTACATAAGTCAGAGTGGTGGAGAAAAAATATGAAGAGAAGCAGGCAAGAAAATAAGAGCAACAGTTTATGAATAAATCACAGTTAATGAGTGTTTGGAATCAGACCTTAGAAGTTCAGTGGAAAAACACAACTGTATTCTTTAGTACTAAAAAAAAAGTCTATTAATAGAACTGGTTGGAAAGGGAAGATTACATTTCACAGGAATTTTTGCATTTCAGAATATTTGTCTTTAAAATATGTGAAAAGCTGAATTCTCAAATTATTTCCTGTCATAGAAAACCTGAAACATTTTTTATTCAGTAACTTCAAATAATCTTATTACAAATAATTACTTTGATAAAGCCAAAATGTTTTATTTATAAAAAGCATAATATTATAATCTGAAATAGGTACAACAATATTCAAAACTCCATTTTGGTTTTGATATATTCAGAGTCTTCTAATGGATCACAAAATAAATTTTCTAACGAAATAACTCAGAACATTGCCTCAGAAATGTTTAAATCACCTCTTAACTGACACTGTACAGAGCGATCGAACAAGTAAAGAGTGCTTCCTAGTTACAACAGCATGCATCCACAACTTCAGTCATGAATTGCATGTTTCAGTTATCCCTCCACGGCAATACTCACAATCCAGCAGAGCTAGCAATATAAATCACAGGGCATAATGCAACGGAAAGGCAACTTGATAGAAAAACATCCTGCAATTTTAGCAAACAGCATGTGCGCCGCTTTGGTTTAAAGCATGGAGGGTGTTCAGTAAATGCTGATTAGCTTCCACACAAGCTGCAGAAGCCTACTGAGTTTGACATGACATTTCCCCATATCCACAAGTGCTGCTTCAGAGGACTTCGGCAACAAGCAGTAGATTTGAATCTCTTTGAATGGTCCCTAGAGGAGGGCATAGGAGGATTCTCCCAAAGACCGTTATATCCGAAGTCACATCTGTTTGACAAACAATCCCTATGGTTAACTCTCACACATCTCATTTCTCTTTTCCTCCTAAAGTTGTTTGCAAATTCTCACAAACTTGGCAGGCATTGAGGAAAAAAAACACTATCATAAAAAAAGGGACAGGATGTTAATGAAAGGCAGCAAAGGGACTGCATCTCCATACAGTTACTGGGATGGGGCTTTAGGGGATGTGGTGGATGACTCTGTTGTTCTGAGTGTGAATAAGAAAAATTGGAGAGTTATTTTAACGAGTGTCAGTGCTAAGATTTTTACCTTCCCAAGGGCCTCCAGACTTCTCCTCCTAGGCTGAAATAACAGATGACAGTGAGTTTTTAGCTGAAATCTTTGCATGCAAGGTGACACAGCTTCAGAAAAAAAGAGGTCATTGTACCCAGTAGTCAGAGGGTTGTGGTACCCTCCCTGGAGCTGTGGATTCAAATTCTTTTAAGCAAGAGAGGGACTGAATTTCAGAGTTGCTCAATACGGGTAACCACTTCACCAATAGCTACCATTACTCATTCTTCTGTCTGGACTTTGTAGGGGGTCTAAACTTTTAAATATATTTGAGGCATGAAATGGATACTATGCAATAGAAGAGGCACTTCTGGAATATGAAAGAGAAGGAAGTTAATGTTCCTGGGCAACCCTGAATGCCAGCAAGTAGGAGCATGATAGGTTGGAAGGACTTTCAGGATCAGCCAAATTTTCAACAGAGATCCTAAAGAAATATCTTGTGGATTTAAATGCATGAAAAAGTAGTTAGACACTTCAGTGTCATCTAAATCCCTTTGCAGGTGTCTCCTTTACTCCTTCTACCATTCTTTCATGTTCACATGCCTTTGTGACTAGATGTAAGTTATCATTCTTCTCTTTATCAACGAAATCACAGTATGCCCACGTTTGAGGAGACTCACCTGTCTTTTGCCCACAATATATGTGTTGCTCAGTCACAGTTTGATTATTTTTCAACTGTGAAACTGTAATATGGATCACAGATTGCAAGATCCATTTCTGTATCTATGTCACCCTGCAAAGTCAGTGGTTTACAAAATGCTCTGTATTGACCATCAATACTGATTTCAGTTTAACTGTCTTTAACATTGAATTTGTCATGCTTTTCTGAATAAATTGACCTTTGGAAAGGGAAAGAAAAAGAAAAAAAAAAAAAAGGAAAGGAAACACTTACTGGAATTCACAGGTGTGCTAATCCTTTTTTGAATGCCAATGATAAAATTGGAATATAAAGGGCTATAAAGTCCTGCTGCAGACCCTGCTTTGAATTGTTAGCAAGAGTTTGTGACCAGCTTTAGTCCCTGAACTAATTAATAAAAATAACTGAAAATCTTTGTAGTCAGATTTGAGTAAAGCCAATCCTCAACAGGTACTATCATAATCGTGTATTTAATCTGAATATGCTTCAGGTCACTGCTCAGAGTTATCCTTTTTAAAAATATCTCTTCCAGTTTCCTGTTGCAGTTGCTATAGAATTTTTTTTTTTTTCTACTGCCTGGAAACATATGATCTCTTAGACAGCTTCAAAGTAAATAACGTTTTCTATGTCAGTTACTGTGCCCAATTTAGTTCTTCAGCCACCTCCACAATTTTTTAATATGAATTTTGTTAATGGTGCTTTGTCTGAAAAGGTTGTCTTGCCTGCCAAAGCTTTCCAGTTCTATTTTGCTTCACTGTTATTTTCAAACTAGTCATTTGTAGAATGATTTGCATTTTGTAGGATCTGTCTTGACACCCCTTTCTGATAGATTTTTCCTCAAACATGAGAGTTCTTATGGAAATGGCACTCGGCTTTATGCACTTTCCATTTCTTATCCCTGACACTCTGTGCAACTCATACAAGCCAGCATGTTCTCAATCTGTGGTGCCCAACTGAGATTATCATCTTTGTACAACTTGTTAATGTCAGTGCCATTTAGAAGTCTCTGCACTGAGCTATGAAATAATTCAGATGTAGAGAGAATCCCCAGAATAGACATTTGAAAAGAGTGCCTGCAGACAAAAAATGTTAAACATCTACTATCATGAACCTTTCAATTTGAGGTGATTTTGCCAAACAGATCTGATGCTCCCAGAATAAAGTAAGGACATTGGTCTGCTCTTTTGGGATGGCTGGCCTCGTTAAGGTGACATAATACTTCCAGTGTGATGTTGGTTCTCCAACCCAGATGCTTTACCTGTGACCACAGAAACTCCTTTTCACCCCTTCCTTCCCATACCCTTTAAAAAGTGTACATTCATTATGTTGGTTCTTCGGTTTTCTACTTATTGCTCTTGATGTGATGTATTGCCAGTTATTCTTTGGCCTTACTCTATCCCACTGGTGCTCTAAAAGCTATCCATTTGTTGTAAAACAGGCTGTATCCTAAGAAAAAAGGAAGCTTTGGTTCTATTCCACTTTACCCTTTTTATGATACTCCAGTGGTGAAAAGGCAGAAAAGATCCATAGGATATAGAGTTTGTGCTTAGGAGTTTGCCCAAGAAAAAGCATCTTAGCTTCAAGTTAGGTTGGTTTTTTTTAGTTATTTTTTTATCATTATCATTATTATATTTATATATATATTTTTTTTTAATTTTCATTAGGTGTGTTTAATTGTACTGGAGAATTCAGTTTTTTTGTACCTGAATTCAGCTTTTTACCTTAAGCCTGAACTGTACATAAAAGCACAACCTGCATTTACTGTGCACCAAACTTTGAAGATAATATAGCAACATTTGAAAATGAAGTGTGATAATTTGACTCCGCAGCTACTTCAAACATATAAGAGGAAACATGTGTAAGTGTGCATACAAAATACCTTAATTTTGCAGTGTGATTATTGTAAAATGTAAGATCTTACTTTAGGTATTTTATTAGTGGGTGAATAATGACTGGAGATGTTCTCCCACTCCAAAAGTACTTTAGAGCATTTATTGACCTGGATGTCTTCTCTGGTAGGCGTGTAGCTTTAAGGTTATACTCAGCACAGTTTGTGACCATGACACACAGACAATAGTAAATAAAAGCACGCTTAAAAAATTGACTTTTCTTTTCTTCCAACATATTCAGTTTCAATGTTAAGCAGGTTATGAAGAATTTTATTTTCTTAGAACACTGACTGACCAATATTTCTTGAAACAACATTATGGTCTGATACTGTCTAGTATCAGAAAACCCCAAATAAACCTTGACATTTCTTGAGGCATACCTGCACTAGGCAAGCAGATTTATTTGACTCCCACTAATTGCAGCTGTTACTGCAGAGTGATGCAATACCATGCAGAACAAATGCACGCTTTGGTCCTCGAAACAATATACCCATATTAGAGCACCATGGCACTTTAAACAAGAAATATTCCTTCTCTGCAGGGCTAATTAGTTTAGTTCAGCATTGCATTACTGTGATCATAGTGTTTCATGTCACACAGCTATCAAGTCTTTTCTTATGTATTGGTCTTTATACTGTAAACATAAACAGTCAATAAGTAGGCTATTGCTTATTAACAAGGTAGAGAGTACTAAATCCAAGGAGATTTCCTGTTGGGTTCAGCTCTCTTCTTGGGTTATCTGGTGTTGGAAGCACCTTTCACTTGAGTTTTTACTGCTTAGACTGTGTTTCAGTGGGGTATTGGAGTGTGTTGTGGGTTAAGCTCCCTGCTACTGGTAAGTCCTGTTCTTTTTGCTTCTACCTGTGCAATACTGCTGCTCACCTTAAGCCACCACAGATGCTCACTGGGTCTTCTGTGAGCTGACCAACCTCATCAACCCTCTGAAAACTATCCCATCATAACACAAAAATGACATCAACAAGGAGTTAGCTTCTGGTAGATCAGCAAAGTGAATCAGTCTTACAAGTGCTAGGTTTAATGAAAAGGAGAGAAAAATCGTGTGGTTGTTATCAGAGGAGAAGAAAAGTAGTAACAGGAACGGATGACTTGGAGCATGTCGCCCTTATTGGGTGAAGCTGCTAGAGAAGCTCAAGAATTCCCTGAGAAGCCATGACCTAAGCAGGTAAATTAAGTGAATCCCGGGCTAAAAATCTCCATAACCATGCAAAGCCTACATGTGCGAAAGCTGTAGTTCCACGCTACTATTCTCTGTTCTTTGTGCTGGGCAGAGGCAAATTCATTTTAGCAAAGTCCAACCAGCCCTCCTGTAAATCATAGCTCCTGAGTTATGAGTGCATTAAATCAGGTCTTCAGATGCCATATTTAAAAGAAAATGTATCTAAAAGTCAGCCCCTTCCCTCCGCATATTCAAATAAATGGACAAAAGTTTTTATACTATATGAGCAACTGAAAAGAAGTAACTGTGACAGAAATGCTCTCCCCCATGGAGAGGAAAGGAAAGGGATAAGGTGGACTGAGCAGAAAGTCAGGAGGCCAAGTCTGGAGATACAAGTATGGATAATTTTTGTAATGTAAGACGAACTATAGGAGTTGTTTTCTTTTTTTTTTTTTTTTGTTTGTTTGTTTGTTTGTTTTTGTGATAAGAACTGAAGATTTGGGGAATTTATTGAAGACTAGAATCCATACAGTAAATGGTGGCCTTGTCTAAAATGCTGTATTTTTGTCTCTGACTATGAATAACTGTAGTATTTAATGTACATAAATATTTGATGATTAACTTTGGTTAAGAGCTATGCTATCTCTGTTCCTCTCATAAATTCAAGCTCTGAAGCAATAGCTTGGACAAAACACTAAGGACTCAATTGTGCCTTGAAGGCATTGTGCCACATTTGGGATAATGCAGAGGTACATCACCTCGGCAGGAGCTCCAGGAAGGGTTGTGCCTCAGGCACGCACTCTGCCTCCTGGAGCTCCTGGGGAATGCAGCTAATGTACTCTACTTACATGGGGTGCAGCATGTGCTCCACTCCAAATGCAGGCATCTCTCCTGACCTCAGAAGACCCACTTGGAGCCTGAGACCCTTCAGCCTCGTGAGCCTGTCTTGTTTTCTGTGAAAAAAAAACTGCACCAGCAAAGGCCCTAGCAACATTTTGGAAGGAGCCATCATGACGTTCAACGGTTGCCCCTCTCCTGTACTTGGCTTACAGGAGTGCTGTTTGTGGCAACTCGTTAGCAATCCAGCTAGCAGACTGCAGTGTGGAACTTTAAGCTTACCCCACCCTTTAGGGTGTCTCAGGAACATGTTTGTATTCTGTTGGATTAGATTCACCACTCTGTCCCTCTTACAAAGACTATCCTGCCTAGTAGAAGGACAGGTGTTTCTTTGCAGGCAGTCTGAAAGCGAAAATTTTGATGATGTGTCTTAAAGTTGCTCTGGTCTGCATCACGTTGCAGGACCTCAGCTGAGGTGCAGTATAGAGGCTGATGGAAATATCACCCACCAAGAAGAGTACAGGGACTGCAATGAAGTCTGCTATTCACCAGGAAAGTGGTGAGCAGAGGTTTGTGCTTTTTTGTTCTGCAGGCCTGCACACACACTTTCACCATAAGTCCCTGAAAATAGCCTGCAATGCCTATATACTTAGTGTATTTTTTTAAGGGAATAAAAGTTTGTATGTGAGGGAGACGGTCATCTTGTGTGTAGTGCAGTAGGATGTTGGGAAATGTAAGAATGAATACATTTTATGGCTAAAATTCGAACTCATTATTTGCTTGTTGTTTAAAATGTGCCAAGGTCATCAGACATTCTTTTTTTTTTCTTGTCTGTTCATAGTGGGCTTCCTTTTAACTTGTGTTCTGTGACCTCTTCGTACATTCAGGACATTTGCTGCTGCTGCTATTTTGCATAGCTGCGAGGGTGATGCGGCTGTTGGTGGGAGACTTCAGTGGATTACTGTGGCTGTAGTATCCTGCTAGATAACCACGTGGCTAGTTATTAAATCCGTTCTCCCCTATGGTATCTTTTATACTGTTTATTATTGTCACTATTAGAAAGGATTACAAACTAACTTGAACCTATGGCAAAAACCTGAGTCCATTGTTTTTTTGCACTAACCATTATGGATGTGGATTATTTGTTCTTTTTGAGACCATTTTACTCTTTTAGAAACCCAGAAAATATCATCCCACTCCCTCTTAGGACTTCTCTAGACTGAACAACCTGATTAATTGCACCCTCAGCAAGTTTGCTGACG
>NW_008631352.1:0-3824 GCF_000691845.1 Merops nubicus | reverse complement strand
CGGGCAGGCTGCCCTGCCACTGGGGCAGCTGGGGTCACACTGCCCACCCGGCAACAGCACCCGTCGGGAGAGCTCACCCCAGCCACTTCACACTAACCTCTCCCTTCTGCAGTGTGCCACGGCATCCCAGGGGCAAATCTCACCAGCAGCAAAAGCAGTGCGGCTCCCAAAGGACAGACTGCAAAATCACCCCTGCTCCAAACGCAGGGAACACGGGAAAACCTGCAAGTGCAGAGGTGGGGGGCTGTTCAACAGAGCAAAGCACAGCGCATCCTGACCGAGCCTCTTGGTTTTACTTGCACCACCTCCAGAGGACAGCTCTGATGCACATCCAGCCCGAGCTGCCTTCAGAAGTGGCTCAGCAGAGTTCACTGTACAGAAAGGTCAGCTCTGTCTGCATCAACGGGGGGTATGTCCTGCAGGGGGCAAGACGCAAATGAGGTGAAGATAAGTGTGCTCTTCAAGGCTTGTTCGGTGGAGACAGCTACTCCTTTTTTTATTATTTCCCCCTCTTTTCTTTCCCTGAGTGAGCCATCCCAGAGAAGGAAAGAAAAGGAGCCTCTGTCCTTTCAAGAAATTAATTCTTTTTTTTCTTCCATTAATTTTGCATCTGAAAAGAATTTCACTGCTTTTCTAGTAACTCTTTGTCTTGAGCATCTTGTAATGTCTCTTGACAATGATTTTGAGACAGTTCAATTAACTGAATCAAAGTCAAGTCTGATACAACTGCTTCCAAAGAAGGAAAATGTTTCAAAAACAAAGTTTTCAAGCATTTTTTTTTTTTGAATTGGGCTTGATAGATGGCTCTAAGATAGGAACTGACTTGAAGACACAGTTCTAAACCTCTGTGTTATTTCATCATATCCCTTACCCTTGAACAAGGGTAGTGGAAAAAAGAAGTCAAAGAACAAAGTGACAATTTCTTTGGAAATTAATCGGAAGTTGCTGACTCCATGACCATGGCTTTGAAAAGACTTGGAAAAAGAAAGTGGAAGCTAAAGGAAAAAGAAACAAACAGAAGTGTAATTACGCAGGTAAATATCAGGGAGTACAAGAAATAACCTAAGAAACAGAAGAAGATGCCATTTACACTTATGAGTTAAAATGAAGGAAAATACAGTTTAGAGGTTAACAGGGTTACCAAGGCCAAAAGCAAATGCTAAGCAGAACACAAGGTCTGGGTATTGCATGAGGAGAAGGTGCCTGAGAGGTGCTTTGCTGTTGGTCAGAGAGTCTTGACGTGCTCTGTACAAACAAGCTTTTGCAGGTATGCTCACTTCTGAAAGTACAGCTATGTCATTCTGAATGAAAGAAATGGAAAAATAAAGGATTAACAAGATGTATGCTGATCTTTTCTCCTTCCCATTCTTTTCAATCCTAAAAAATCCACAAACAATCCAACATAAACCCTCACCAGCATTCTTCTAATAGTCTGAGCCCATTTAAGTTATAACAAAACTATAACTGTATCGCTGCTCTGCTTAACAGCTGAGGTAGTAGTAAAATCCTGAAACACTGACAGAATGAGTTTTTCCTCTTTATTTTTCAACATTTTCTCTGTTTGGAAGCCTTTTAGTATTTAGCTCTTCTGAAATTCTCCCTTGGCAGTTAAAGAAGTTACTCATATCATGTGATGTATTTAAATTTTAAGTTCTTCTGCTCTAAAACTGCTGTGCATAATGAGCTTAATGGGCTCCACAAAAATGCATACATCTAATGCAAAAGAAGTGTTTAGACTGATGACATAGCAGAAGTTAGAGATGGCATAAGTGAGACAGTAGTACTGTAAGTGCCTCCCTTTTGCACACAGGTAAAAAATCACAAAGTCTACCAAAGAAGTAGAATAGAACATACCAGAACTACGTGATTAAACCAAAAAAGATTGTACCTTTCTATTTATACAGCAGTTATTTTTTCTGCAAAACCAACCTATGAAATATTGCTCCAGTAAAACATAATACATAAAGGAAAAAGATCAAAAGAAATAAGGCAACACAACTGAAAAGGTAGCAAAAGGGAATTTGAAAATGCTTCAGAACAGATTTATTTCAATACAAGACAAAATAAGCAACATCAAGAGCAGATTACAAAAATTGCAACAGATTTATAGGAGAAAGGTTTCAAGGAAGGCTTCTATGAATGGAAAAGAGGTTTTGCAGAAACCATGTCAAGAAAACTGACAAGAAAATACAGTATACTTCCTTCCTTTTGAATGAACATTCCAAAAGTACTTAATCTTTTGCTCTGCCTGGAGAAAACTCTGCCTAGCCTTACGAAGGCAGCTCAGGCTGTCTGTGAATCAGAGCTGTCCTCTCAAGGTGGTGCAAGTCACAACGAAGAGGTTCAGGATGCACTGAGCTTTGCCCTGTTGTAATCCTAATCAGGACGCTCAGAGCCTTCGGCTGTCAAGAAAATATCACGGGATTTTTATTTCCTGATTTCCTACAGGTTAGTCAAGCTATTTCTTTCCACCTGCCAATTGCAAACTGGATATTTTGGTATTGAATTCAATGGAGTCTACACTGTAAACAATCAACAACAACTTTTTTATATATAAGCTTATAGTTTATAGATGAGAATGATTACGTTCAGTTTAAGGTTCACCTGTGTTTGAAGGCATTTTCACTTAAACACACATCGTACTTTTACAGTCTGCGTAGCGATGATTTGCCACATCCCTCAAGAGCTTTTCCAAAACTCTACATAATTTTAATTCTTTAGAAGTTTTATTTCCAGTTTAACTGAGTTTAACTTGTCAGTTTGACTGACACTAGAAAATTACTTACTTCTGCAATGCTGGCAGAAGGCAAAATGATACATATGTAACCCCAAAAAAATGTACAAACTTCTTCTGCACAGCTTTGATAACCTGATTGCCATGGTGCTCACCATAAAGATGATTTGATTCTACTGAAAACTTCATTATCAGTAGAATTTCTCATAATAAACATCTAGAATTACTTTTTTTTTTTTAGAAAATTCAAAATTGCAATTTTTCAAAATGCCTTTTTTTTTGTTTTAATAGAAAACTCTCATGAGAGCAAGTAAAGATAAACTGCAAGTATTTTTATTCTAACAGTTTTCTAGATACAATCATTAGCAAACACCACACACAAAGAAACGGTCAACAGGTTTGCACCAGGACAGGAGTAAGTTATCCATTAGCAGGCTGTAATGGCTGCTAATGGGGAACTCTCTACACAGGCATTCTTTCCTGCCCCTTCTAGAGTTTCTGTCTGTCCTGAAGAGCTGATATCCAGTGCCACACATTGCACGGGGTCGTATTACCATTTTACTGGTACTGGGCTGCATTCAACTTTAACAACCTTGACGGAAAAAAACGAAAAAGCCTCTGCATGGGAAAGGAATAACTCTTAACAGGCCCATGGCACCAGGGTGGGATGAAAAGAATTCATCAGTCACAGCTCTTAGCTGCTCTTCACTCTCTGACTAGTGCTGCTTGTCCCCTCACCCTCATGCTCACAGTAAGAGTTCTTCATTCAGCTGTCAATCAATTCCTGAATCATTCAGCTGTCAATCAATTCCTCAATCACTGCAGATTCCAGTCCTGCATATTCAGATAAACCAGAATCCAAACCAGTTTTTTTAAGAACAATACCTCTGCACTTAAACGCAAAAGGGAAGTTTTAAGTTCAAATAGTAGCACACAAAATAAAAATATTTTATTAAAGCATTAAAGCAACCTGCAAACTGCTAATTCGGCCTCTTGCATGTATGTACCATGTTAGTGTTACTGTTGGTTGTTCGCCCCTCCAACTCACAGAGGACTACAGTTGTCTTCTCCTTGGCATCATTCCTCATCC
>NW_008631351.1:0-4134 GCF_000691845.1 Merops nubicus | reverse complement strand
GAGGGCTACCTTCCGAGCGACGGCGCGTACGATAATGTAGCCAAGCACACCGCGCTTGCTCGGAAAAGTTATTTGCGTTGTTGAAATAATGTTGACATGCCTGAATTGGCACCTCAGAAGTGCTTCCTCCCGTGAGCAAAATGCCTGCTGCGGGCTTGAGGTTCTCGATTCTGCTTCTGCTGGTTTGCCCTTTGCATAGTCAACAGCTTTCTTGAGAAACGTTGGGAGTTTCCTGAGATGTAGCAGCAGATGGACAGATGTGCATTTTTTCATGTTAAATGATTTAAAGGGTTAGGCACTTCCATTTTGCAAGCTAGTGGTGTTGAGTAAAAGGTGCAAAAAGAAAAGTTTAGAAAATGCTTTTTTTCTTGTAGAAGGGAAAAAAAATTTAAAAATTGCAGTTTAAGTATATAAAAATGTTTGCCTATCCAGCTATCAAAATCAGGAAAGTCTGCTAGCTACAGGTGTGAAACGTACTGCATTTGATTTCAGTTCTGCTCCTGGAAGGAATGCTAATATATGTGCAAGCTTAAAGAGCAAAGATCTGTCTGCATGGTGCTTGCCTCGTTTGACAGCCTTTTCCCAGAAGAAAAGGAAAAATCAGTTACAAGTTTGAACATTTTACCAAATCGTGTTCCATTAGCATGCACCATGGGCATTTTGCTCTCATTTTCTTTTCTTGTGCCTGGTTTCATATGAAAATATAAGATGCTTTCGTTTCATATGGGAACACTGGTTTAGGTAAAAGAAGCTAGAAACCTCACATTCTCATCCTGATTAGCAGTTTATTTCACTCAAGAAAAGGTGATATTTGCATGCCCAAATGTACCCAAGAGTGGGTCTTTTTGTCCTTGGTATATTTGTTAATATTTGTCATTAAACAAATCTCTTCAGAGATTATTTT
This sequence comes from Merops nubicus, assembly GCF_000691845.1. Taxonomy (NCBI): domain Eukaryota; kingdom Metazoa; phylum Chordata; class Aves; order Coraciiformes; family Meropidae; genus Merops; species Merops nubicus. Next base: position 3,230 of record NW_008631351.1, on the reverse strand, counting down.
CATTTTCATGTTTAGTTTTTCTTGTTTTTTGTTGTATACACACAGTTCTTGTTTGTGTGTAACTGTTACATTTGCTTGTCAACATGTTTGGCAGAAGGGGGTGGAAAGCAGATGTGTCACATCGCCTGCAGCCTACCAGGCTCTGCAGAGTGCTAATGCCACACAAAGAACATTTCACAAGTTTCAGCTCCTGGAGTTCCTGCTGCTGTATCGCACTTTCAGAGAGGAACAGGGTAGGGACTGTACAGACGAGGCAAAGAAAACAGAGAGCTTATCAAAACAGTTGAAGCACAAATCTACTCTAGCTCTAAACTGTTTCTACCACCCTGTAAAAGGATTGATCCTTCTACAAAGTGGGACACAGTGGGGAAGCCAAATGCAGCAAATACCATCACCAAAATACCTGCTCTAAGAGATCCAGAACTTCCCTTGTAAAGTTTCAGTACCTGAAATACTGTTAACTTGGAGGGGAATGGATGTAACAATTTCTAGTGGCAGTGTCACAGGGCATGAATTGCATTGCACCAGCTCACAGGATTTCTGCTTAGCTTTGATGGATCCAGTATGCAACTTCCTCCTCCATTCCAACGCTTGCACAACCTTGGGAAACTGTAACTTAAATTTTCTGGATTTAAGTCAGAGAAGGTTTCATGCTAGATGGATTCTTTGACTAATCTCTGTGTGCTAGGCATGCAGCTCAATTAAGACTGGTCAAAAAAGTAAGAAGATGTGGCATTTTATGAAATGAAAACATCACTCACAGTGGAAGGAAGCAGTCATTCCCAGGTATGCTCGTAGCCCATTCCTTATGGCAAAAATATGAAAAAAAAAAACAGTTTCCATTCTGAATCAGCCTGAAGGACTTTCCCATATCACAAATGCTTAGCTGTCCATACCCATGTCTAGACTATTCTTTAATGTATGTCTTTGTTGTGTTGCTAGAAACTGTTGCATCGTCTTTTGGACAGCGATCAATAATTTCATTCATCACTGTAGAAATGAGGGGATCAATATCTCAGCCTAAGAAAAATTTTTCTACCTAGTAAATTAATGCTTTATTCTTTCTCTGTACTTTCTCTGGTAATCACAGCCTTGAAATGCCTAATGTTGCAGCAACCTGTGAGTCATTCACCTTCTCTCCTTTCCTTTTAAACTGTTGTCTTGTACATTTTTTTTCTTTGTTTCGTAAGAGCTATTTTTCTGTGGCTTCAGAACCACAAACGTCTACCAGACAATGCAGTTTTATGACTTCTGTTGTCTATAGGGTAGTTTTGTTGCTGAAAGAAACCAGTAACATGGGCGAAGAGAGCAACATCCTCATTGTGAGAGTTCGTCCTGGCAAGAGTCTGGTTGGACTTCACCAGAGCTCTATTCAGCCAGTCTCACTCTAGCAGTACTGGAGGGAGTTGTCTCATCCCTTGGCTCTCCTCAGGCACATGAAACTTTATTTACAGAATGACAAGAGGCAGCTATTCCAAATCCTGGTACCCACAGGCAGGGTTACATTTTGTATTCTAGTCTCTGTGCTTAAATAAGACTAAAGATTAAAAAAACAAAACCAAGCCATATATATAGGCTGTGAAAGAGTTGTATCCCTTTGATGTGTTAGCTGAGAATTTGTTGTGGCTGTCAGCTGTCTGCCAGATCAACAGGGTGATGTGTATGTCCAGCCCTCAGGTTAAAAGTTGAAATCTAGACAGCAGAACTATTGTGAATTCTGTGAACACCATCAGTAGTAACTGCCTGCTCAAGCAGCTTGTCTAGTTGTAGTGGCTTTTTCAAATATACTAAACTATTGTGCAACACTTTACTTGGTTAATGCATCAAGACTTGCACAGCCTTGAAGTCAACCTTTCTGATATTTCCCCTGAGTGCTTGGTCTTCATCTGTTCAGCTCTTTAAACTGCCGTGCTGTATAGCAAGTTCTACAGAAGGAGTAATTGAAATATTCTTACAATTTGGCATCAAATGTGTTGTTATAGGTAGGGAGCACAGGTAACAGCAGCAAGACCCGAGTAACGACTCACACCGGTACGATTAATGGTCGTTCTCCCTTTATTTGCCCAAACAGCCCAGTTTACATACAGTTCCAAATAGTTCCCGTCTTAGGCTATTGTTAATTAGGTACAAGTCTGAGTTTTCTACCCCCTCTCCAGTATCTGTGTTTTCGTATGACATCAGTTTCTACTCTAAGCTAGCAATTAGCGCACTACAATATTTGCTTTATTTCTTGGATACATCTTGCTATCAATTAAGAACCTTTGGCCCGTAGCCCTATACTGATTCATCCTGGGTTGCTTACTGCGGTAGAGGGAAAAAGAATTCCCCCACAGTTATCTATTGATTTTTGCAGGTAATGAGCTGAAGATCTTGTCATACATAGAACAAGCAAGAAAATCAGAATGTAAAAGTGCTGATGACCATTGCTCGGTTCTAAGCTTACGTTCTTATATACCAGGAGATAAGTTTTAATCTGTTGCCGTCAGTTTTTCACATCCTTGCTACAGTAACTGCAGGCATTCCCTTCCAGAGGTACAAGGTGACTCTTCACTTTGTCTCTGTTAATGACTGTTCAGCTAATTTTCATCCATGACAGAGTTCCTGTAGAAGTATATCAGATATTTACACAAATTTGTGAGGAGTTCATTAGGAACCATGCTATGACTAAATCTGTTCAGCTGCTGTGACGTGAATTGTCTGGTTTATTCTGATACCTTTACGTGGTTAACAGAAGGTGCTGCTTGTACATCAAGAATAAACATGGGTAGCATGACTCATGGTAACTACCGTCAAGCTGCAGGGCAAGCAAACAAATAACATTGCTGTTATCTGTGTCCTGGTTTGAGCTAAACCAGAACCAATTCTCCATTCAGTGATTTTACTTTTCAGCTAAGTCTCTTATAAACAACTGGACTTTCAGATGTTAACAGCATATTTTTGCAAACAGTGTTTGCTTCTAGCACTGACAGCACTTGATGTTTATGGTTACTACCAAGGACTGGTGTGGAGAAAGGCTCTTGTTTATACTTGCTTCTGTAGAAACCAAGGTCACTGCTAAATCTTGTGTACCATGTTGGCGTGCTATAAAGTAAAAGGCTGCAGCTATGGGGAGGAGTGGACAGGACAGGTGTCCCTAAACTGGCCAGCAAGGTATTCCATACCATATACATCATATTCAGTGTAAAGCTGAGGGATTGTAAGAGTCAAGCCCTCTACCCAGCATGTGGCTG
>NW_008631350.1:0-924 GCF_000691845.1 Merops nubicus | reverse complement strand
GTTTCCTTCTCTGGAGACTTTCAAAAATGATCTGTTTCCTTCTCTGGAGACTTTCAAAAATGATCTGGACCTGCTCTAGGTGAACCTGCTTTAGCAGGTGGGTTGGACTGGATGATCTCCAGAGGTTCCTTCCAACACCTACCATTCTCTGATTCCATGACATGACTTGACATAGGTTCCAGGAGGATCTGATCTATGATACTACCAGGCAGAGAGGTGAGGCTGACCAGTCATTTTTTTCCCAGGGTCCTCCTTTCTATCATTTTAAAAAATGGGTGTGGTGTTTTTTCCTTCTTATAGTCACGGGGGACTTCACCTGAGTACTGTGACATTTCAAAAATGATATGGAGAGTGGCTAGGCAACTACATCAGCCAGTTCTCTCATGACCCTGGGATGTCAGGTCTCATGAACTCGTGGATGTTCAGGTTACTCAGGTGGTCTTGAATCTAAGTGAGGTTACGATGGAATGGATTTTGTTCCACCAGTCCCTGCTTTGATGTCTAGGGACTTGAGGTATGTGTGAAGAGATGCTACCATGTGTATTCATAAAATATTACTTCACTGTGAAAAAGGAAGTGCAGTGACTGCTAATAACTTTAACATTTTGATGACATAACTGTAAAGTTAGTTTCTAAATAAGAGTGATTACAGACATTCTGTAACAGCATTACCGATTTTTGCTCAGTGAAATTCTTGTTGCCTGGAGAAAATATTTTGAAAGAAATTTTACCTTCAGTCACAGTAAGCCTATAAAGATCTACAGAAGTAAGAAGAGAAATTAAATTATCCATGAAAGGTAAAGGAATGAAAACATGTTTAATTGAGTGGCCCTAACCATTAAACATTTGGAAAAAATGATACCATAATATTTAGAAAAGATACAAATAGAAATCCAAGTGTGGTTCTTTTTTTTTTTTTTTTTT
>NW_008631349.1:0-689 GCF_000691845.1 Merops nubicus | reverse complement strand
TCTCTGGGGTCCCTCCAAACCTCAGCCATTGTATGATTCCAGTTGGAAGAGACCTTTCAGATCGTGGAGTCCAACCCTGACCCCAGCACTTCCAGGTCCCCACTGACCTGTGTCCCTCAGCACCACATCTCCATGGCTTTGATTTCTCTCTTCACACCATTTGATTTCTTTTTCTGGGGGTCCCAGCAGTGCAGCTGAAGTGACCCTCAGGCCCTTGTCACTTCAGCTCTTGTCTGTTGGACCAACTGGAGGTTTTACCCATATTTGATGGCTGCAAAGCCCCATAATTTCCCTGGATTTCTTTGGCTAAAGACTGTCCTGGCCACATCAGCATCTCAGCCCCTCCTCAGCCTCCGTGGTGCACTGCTGCTCCCAGCAGAAGCTTGCTCCTTTTCCCCTCATTTTCACCAATGCAAGTTTTCTTCATGATGCATTTTAAATGATCCTCATTAGAATTTTTTGACTTCTGCCTTCAAAGCCTATCAGGGAAAACCCATCTCCAAGGCACTAACCCAGGCTTAGTGTTCTTCAGCTCCTCGTTCCAGCTCGGATGGTTTAATAGGTCAGTTAACTATTAAACTGGGATTTTCACTTGGATATAAAATCTTTTTATATCAAATTTTGTTTTTTTTTAAATCTTTTTCTCTCCCCCTGCAAACTCCTCGTGGTCTCTGCAACGTTCTTGCTCC
>NW_008631348.1:0-4158 GCF_000691845.1 Merops nubicus | reverse complement strand
GCGTGGGAGCGGGCACGGCGCGTTTCGGAGCCGCTCCGCGTCCTGCCCACGCCTCTGCCAGCTTGCCAGCGCTCCGGGGTGCTGGCCACGCACCCCATCCTCACCACGGGATGGCCAGGAGCGGGTCGGGCTGGCTGGGTGGTGCCAGTGAGGTTTTTCCCTGCTGGAATGGCAGATTTGTGCTACCCCTTTGCCCTGTCCTTGCGGAGGGTGGCTGCACACCACAGCCTGGTCAAGGCCATGTGAGGAGGAGTTCTGGGTCTTCAGTTGCTTTTTGAGTGGTTTTCTGCAGCCCAAAGGGAGCCAGCCTCAGAAATGGGGAGGGTTGAAGGTGGAGTTGCTGTCTGCCCCAGGACCAGCTCCTGCAGCTCCAGCAGCAAAGGCCACAGCTGAGCTGAGGCACTGAGCAGGTCCCCAGTGCCACGGTCGCTGCCCTGGCACCTGAGTGCATGGACACCCACCAGCTGCATGGAGAAGGGGCACACAGGGTTGGCACTCATGGGCATGGAGCAAAGCCTGGGAGCACCAGCCCTCCCTGTGCCCGGTGTGTAGGAGCTGTATTTTCCCTTCCAGGGGCAGCCATGGGCAAGCACAGCAGCAAGCTGGCCCCGGAGATGCTGGATGACCTGGTGAGGAGCACGGAGTTCAGCGAGCAGGAGCTGAAGCAGTGGTACAAGGGCTTCCTCAAGGACTGTCCCACCGGCATCCTCAACCTGGAGGAGTTCCAGCAGCTCTACATCAAGGTGGGCTCTGGCCAAGGGCCCAAGTGCTGCCTGTGGGGTTGGATCCCCCTGCTCCTGCTGGGACAAGGGTGATGCTTTGGGTGCAGCCTCTGTGCTGAGCTTCCCCTCCCTGTTTTGATCTCTCTCTTCTCTCCTCCTCGCAGTTCTTCCCCTATGGAGACGCCTCCAAGTTTGCCCAGCACGCTTTCCGCACCTTTGACAAGAATGGGGATGGGACCATTGACTTCAGGGAGTTCATCTGTGCCCTGTCTGTCACCTCCAGGGGCACCTTTGAGCAGAAACTCAACTGGGCCTTTGAGATGTACGACCTGGATGGGGATGGGAAGATCACACGCTTGGAGATGCTGGAGATCATTGAGGTACTGGTGCTTAGAATCAGCGGGGGTAGCTTGTGTCCTCCAGGCTTTTCACAGCTCTTGGGTCCATTTTGGCTTCAAAGAATGAATTTTCCTGCCCAAACCTTGTCTGAAAGGTACCCAGTATGCACCTGATTGTAGCTGTGCAGCAGCACAGCTTGTGCCAGCAGCTAATGGAGGCTGAGCAGAGCAGCAACCCTGTCCCCTGTCCTGTCCTGGGACCTTCTGCCTATCCAACATTCCTCCTCTGGTCCTTTGCTTCTCTTCTTGCTCCAGGCCATTTACAAGATGGTGGGGACTGTGATCATGATGAGGATGAACCAAGATGGGCTGACACCCCAGCAGCGTGTTGACAAGATCTTCACAAAGATGGACAAGGACAAGGATGACCAGATCTCCCTGGAAGAGTTCAAGGAGGCAGCAAAGAGCGACCCCTCCATTGTCCTCCTCTTGCAGTGTGACATGCAGAAATAGAGCCCTGGGGGCTCCTTGCTGGACTGGCTGCAGCCAAATTCTGCTCCCTGTGGTGGTTTCCATCCCCATTTTCTGCTCAGTCCCTGCTGTGCCTGCTTGGCCGAGGTGTGGGCCACATCCCATCCCTCCTCTCCCTCTCTCCATGCCTCCACTCCTGACCGTGTCCTGGGCAGCCCGCTGTCCTGGGGCTGTAGCTCTCCCTGGATGGGCAGAGCCTGCTGTTGAGGTTACCCCCAAATCAACCCTCTCCCATCCTGGAGCTGGACTCCCTGCAGCCAGTGGTCCTGGCTCCCCAGGGCCAACTGTTCCCATGTCCCTGCTGCTTTCTCCCTGCTTTTTCCTCCAGTGCACCTCCTGGCCCCATCCCTGATCCTGACTGGAACCAGCTCTTTCCCCTGTCTGCTGATCCCTCCCTCATTGCTTGTGATGCCTCCAGGAAGGCTGAAAAGTCCCAAGACCTAGCCCTGACCTCTCCATCACTGGCAGTTCCCTGCGAGGTTGCCCAGAGGCATCAGGACTGGCCCCAGGGTGCTGGGGAGCTTGAGCAGGGTGCTGCACCCTCCCTGAGGACTCACTGCCTTGCCTCCCTCTGCCCAGCTTTAGCTTCTCCACCTCTGCTTTTGCTGGGAACAGCCAGGGTTGGTCAGGGGACTTTAGGAGAGAGCAGAAACACCCAAGGCCACCCTTGGATGTGGCCAGTGTCTGATCCCAGAAGCCACCTTCCAGGTGATGGGTCATCACCAGTGTGAGCTGGCAGAGCAAGTGGGTGACCTCCACAACTGTCCCTGCAGCATCTTGGGTGCTTTGTGGAGTTTCTGGCCTTCCTGGATTTTTGAGGTGATGCCTGGGGTCCCAAATTGAAGGTGGGGGTTGCCTGACTCCTCTGTGGGCTGCCCTGGGTCCAAGCCAGGCACCTGAGTGTTGAAGGCACGTCCTGGTGCTGCTCCTGGTGTGCAGCACTGCTGTGGGGACTGGTGGGTCCTGGCTTGGGGCTGGGGAGAGGTGTGGATGAGTCCTGGACCTGCTGAGCCTCCTGGCAAGGCTCTGAGGCCACAAGAAATGTCTGTCTCCTTCATCCTCCCCATCCCAGCCTGCTGCCTCCACCCCTCCTGCCCCAGGACAGGAATATTGTCACAAATCAGTATTTAGTCTGCACGTTGTGGTGTTGATGCCTGTAGTATCTGTTAGAAGATGGTGAAGTTGTTTATCTATTTTTTTAATGGAAAAAATAAACTGTTCCCCCTGAATGGCTTATTGGGGGGCAGCTGGCTGCTGCAGCGATGGGGAGAGTGAGGTGACAACACTGCACCCCCTGAGCATCGTTTAGGGGGCTCACCTGAGCCTGGTGGCTTTGTCCTGGGCCCCATCCCAGCCCTGGCAGCGACTGGGACCTGCTGCTATCACAGTATCTGTGTCCTTCTCAGCCTCCTCTTCTCCACCCCCATCTTCCCTGCACGTATTTTCCTCCAGCTTTTCTCCTCCACCAGCAGCTTGCAGAGACAGTGGCTGTTGCTAAGGAGCTCTCACCAACTTTAAATACTTCTCGGGAGTTAATCAGGCAGGGCTGGCTCCAGGGCAGCAGAGCTCATCCTCATCATCCTCACCCCCTCCTGCCCAGCTCCAGCCTGGGGGGAGGTGTGTGGCTCCACTCCCACCCTGCAAACAGCAGCAGGGTGCCCAAACCACAGAGGGGTGGGTGTGTTTTTGGGAGTGCTGCTCAGGGAGAGTTTTGCACTTTGGGTTTGGCTGCTGTGTTCTCCTGGGATGTCCAGGAGAGTGTGTGTGTGTTTGCAGCTCAGCAGTGCCCGGGGAAGGAGGGATGGGATGGGTTGGGGTGGGTTGGGTTGTCCCTGCTCTGGGGGAGCCTGTGGGTGTGCCAGGGCTGCTCTCTGAAACGGCAGCAACAGAAGCTCAAGGGGGGACTCTGAGTAGCCTCAAGGCTCTTGTAGTGACCTCAGAGGATGCTCAGGTATTTCCCAGGAGGGATCTGCAGAGGCTCTGGGGAAAGGGAGTCTCTGATGAGGCTGAAATGATGTTAAACTCCCAGGAGGGCATCCCAAAGTGTTTGGGATCCAGGTGAGCTCCGGAGCCAGCCCTGTTCACCAGCACCCACCTTCCCCTGGCTCTGCTCTCCTGCCTGAACCTCAGTGCAAGTGGGGTTGTGTTTGAGGGCAGGGGCACGGGGAGGTCCCTGAGGCTGTGGTGCAGAGGGAGGGTTGGTGTTTAGCTGCTGGCACGGAGCTTTGGGCAAAACCTTGGTTTGCCTTGGTGCTGGGTCTCTGTGAGCACCTCCCAGGCACTGCCCCGTGCCAGGTGAGATGAGGTGGGATCCTCCATCACCTGGCTCCTCCTGGTTGTCCACTTTTGGGCTCTGGGGTACACCCGCTGCTCCCCAAGGACCTTGAGGCGGGGGGAGGCTGCTGGTCAGGGTGCAGTTTTCAGCCTGAGCTGCAAGCTGGGCTCTCTGCACAGCTCTGTGCCCGGACTTAATCCCACCAGCTCTTGCAGGAGAACGTTCGGTGAGGAGCTGGAACGAAACCCACGCTCCTTCCATTCGCCAGCAGGGACGGGCAAACCCCAAGGAC
>NW_008631347.1:0-3853 GCF_000691845.1 Merops nubicus | reverse complement strand
CCAAGCCTCAAACCACAACAACTATGAACAGCAAAACAGACAAATAAGAGTTATACTAACTAATTTATATTTACGATAAGGAATTTATTACCTCAGGTTCTGCAAAATACCATTCATGTCAAAAATGTACAACACAAATAGACAAGACAAGCAGATTTGCCAGGGAAAATAAAGGCAAAACAACTTGCTCCGTGACACATAGCAGGATAGGAGCAAAGGGCTCCTAAGACTTAATTCCTAGTATATCCAGAATGTATTCATTGATCACTAGCCTAAATAGATGATTTTGGCAGGCAGTGCAGGTATTGATGTGAAGCTTAAAATAGTAACTACAGGACACTAGTTGTCATTTTTTGTCTTGTAGCAAGCTGATCTAATCATGCTCACTCTTTTATGATCATTAAAACTTACAAATTTCCTCCATGAATTTGCTTTATACCCAGTTTACTTCATCTTTATCAGAAGACATCAGCCATGCACAGAGTTGCACAGACATAGCTCTGTATCTTCTGGTCCTCAAATGGTTTCATTCATAGTTGGTGTTTGTTTCCGATTGTGTCATGTAAACCTACCAGTGCATCTGGAAAATTAAACCAGCTTGAGTAGGTTCACATACCAGATGAATAACGGAGACAGGAACAGAAATCAGGTCTCCAAGTTCCAGAACAACATTCATTCTGTGAATTACAGTAGCTACTAAAGCAGCACGGAAGTTGTAAAGAGCTAAATATCCTGAATCTTTTCCTCGAGTTTTGCAAGTTTTTACCCCCATCTTCAAGTAGGTAAGCCTCCTACAGCTTTCAATGAAATGTCAGGGCAGGAATACAAGATAATTTCAAAAACCTTGAAATGGGTTGATCAAAAAACAGTAATCCAAATAAACTACCACACGGTTTTCTTGAGAAACTTTTACTTTCTCCCTTCTGTTACCAAAGGTAACAAAATGCACCACATAGTTCAAGAGATTAGCAATTTTCTAGCACAGTAAAATACAAATTTTTGTTCCACCTGGTGAGTTCCAAATATCATAGATAACTCTCCAATGAATTGTCTTCACGTAATATAATGTCCCTCAAAGTCCGCACACACAAAATGGTAACATTAAACTCTCTAAAATACGAGCCTTCTTAAATTTCAGAAATTATTTATTACCAAAGTACTCACTGAAGCATCTGAAATAAGACCGATTCAATGGGGATCATTAGCTTTGCTATTCTTTTAATGAGGTACTTCTCAATATAATTTGACATTCTAGTTCACCCCACTTCAATAAAACTTCTTGTATGGTAACAACTACCCAACACATTTAATAGTTCTACAATAGCCATGTTTACTGACAGCACCTTAAGGAATAGTCTCACAATTAGATCTGCTTTCACTGATGCCTTGCAGTTAGAAAAGCACAAGCATCAAAATGAAAGAAATTAAAATTAGACATTATTAAAATTGAACAAAAGCATTGTTAAAAATTAGCTGTCACCTTGGCCTATTACAGTAATTTATATTTTTCTCCATTTTCTCTTTAAAAGCTACAAGTTATTCTATTACAATTTTATTGATATTCAATCAATGCTGTAATAATTTGAGTACATCTGGTGTTTCCATTTTATTTCTACCCTACAGCTTGAGTCATACAGAATTTCTCAGAAATCATAAATATGCATTTCTAAGTTAGTACAAGATTTAGATCTCAAGGACATAAAAAGAAAAATATTGGTTTTGCAAGTTTTTTTTCCATCTTTCAGCTAGAAGTGAGGTGAAAAAGGTCTTACTACTAACACAAAACACTAATAGAACTGAGACAGGATGGAGATGTAGATCTGTAGAGGGAGAAACCAAGTAGAGCATCATAAAAGGATGCTTGACTTATACACAAAATATGAAAGCACCTAAAATCTTCTGTGGTAGAGTTTAAAGTTACTTTCTTAACCGTAAGTGGTCCGTAAGTGGCATTCATTACTTAGCCAGATTCTTCCATTGTGGATTATAAGATAAGAACAGAACCAAGCTGCGTAAGAGATGTGAAAAAAAGGTTTACAGAAAATTGTGCCATAATTAAAACTATGTTAAATGAATGGATTGCTGCATCATTTTCTTGCTGTATTTACTTTCTCTTTTACTACCTCAGAAGATTTTGATCACAAGGCCAAAGCAGGAAGGTTGCTAGTTACTTTTACCTTCCCATCTGTGTTCTTTGAAAATTACACTGATTTAGTAGAGTGGGAAGCTTCCAACATTCTGTAACAGCATGCAAGAACTGGAGGTTCACAAAGAATTACTGGCCAAAGTGGAAGAGATAGTCATCGTTGTTATCAGCCAGTACTTTACATTTCAAAGCAAAGCCTAAGCCACAAAATGTTCTGGCTTAATGACAAAGGCAGCGGCTCTAACAGGCTCTGAATGTGTGAATGCACTGTCATTGTACCAGTCGAGTGTTTAATTACTTCTTTTTTTACAGCAACAGAGCTATTTCATGGATGCTTTTAGCTGATCTCAACTGTTTTCACTGGAACTCAGAGCAAGATCTCAATGGCTAATTCTACTATCTCGCGGTCCTATAAGAGGCTTTAATCAGAGATGCTTTGCCCATGAATGGTAAGATGCAGAATTACATAAAGAGGAAAAAGTTAAAATCACTCTACTTTGTAAGTTACAGCCCATGGCTTATTGCTCTCAATGAAGCAGGAATCTCTCACACTGAAATAGCCCAAGGTAATGTATTGGTACACTAAGTGTGAAAACAAATGTAAGCCCTCTATCCAGGAGCATAGTTTATTTAAATATGCTGGAATATCAGACTCTGATTCACCATCTAGTCTCAGTAATTTTGCTTTGATGCAAACAGTGGATTTCCAAGATGTCACCACCAATTTGCACCAATATCAAGACTATTTGATCATACTAGAGTGAATTGATCACGTAGGGAAAAGAAGATCAACAGGTCCAGATAGGAAGAGGATGAGCATTCAAAAACACGGCTTACTACAAAAAAATAAAAAGCATGTTGTAAAGAGCAAGATTCTAAAGTGCATCTATGAAAACAAAAGCAGCTTAAAATTAGGAATATACATCCAAGCACAGCGGGCAATTCCAAACAGCGTCATAATCAAAGGAGTATGGCTATGAAGCTGACTTATTTAGCCAGACTTAGAAAACCTTTAATATGCATTTGCAGGATCAGGACATTGCATGGAATTTCCTGAATACATTCAGAACTCACAAAGACATCAAAGCAATCCATTTTACATTGCTTGTAATAGTAAGTCTGAATGGAGAGACTTGTCCAAAAAAAGAAAAAAACAAAACAAAACCAATTTTTGTAAGGTATCATAATTGAAGAAAATCACTATTCAAAGAAGCTGCTGTGATCCATTAAAAAAGAAGTTTAGAAACTAGCTTGCCCTCCAAAAGTCCAAATAAAGTCTTTGAGGGCAGCTATCATGTTTCCCTGAAAGGTTCCACTTTATTTTATCTTCTTACTCATACATAAAAATTGATTAACAAATCAGAAAGCTAAAATACCTCAACAATAAATAAAATAAAATGTCAAACACTTGCTTTTCACTTTCCTTTATAATTACTTTTTGTACACTGAGAACATTGCCTGTGACATGGGATGCAAGACAGATGAGGCAAACAAAAAAAAAAGAGCAAGGTAAGAACAAGGAAAACCACGTAAAATGTCCTTCCTTAGTTTCATGCAAATGGAACTGTTAGTTACTGAGCAATCTTTCTCATACTAGAAGCTTTGGTCTTATATTCCTGCGTTCAGCCTCTTTTCCTCTGAAGTTCAGAATAAACCACTATGTTAAAATAATAGGCACAGTTGTGACGGAGAATAAGCGGGAGACAG
>NW_008631346.1:0-1242 GCF_000691845.1 Merops nubicus | reverse complement strand
ATATTTAAGCAGCATTATGTATAGGTTTAGGGACAAGAAAGATAAATGTAGAAAACTTTTATTTTTGGTGTAGCATGTGCATGCATAAGCACACAAAGCTGCAACCAATCTGTCTTCCTCATCCAATTTCTTCAGAGCAAGTGGTAGGAGACACTTATTTGTCACAAAGTTGCTTGGTAAGCAGAAGCTGAGCAGCACAGGCAACGCTCGGGTCCTACTTATTTACAGAAATGACTGCTGTGAAAAAGGTAAATGTTAAGTGGTTAAAGTACATTTTTTCAATCATTTCTATTGGATGGCCTCTCTGAGGTGCTGAACATCACAATTGTTCTATTTCCCATCTATTCATGATGTAATTTATGTGAGATACTTGTTGACATACTTCAGATTCATATTCCTCTGCCTGAACCAAAGCATGGCTGATGGCACAGCTGTGAAAAAGTAAATTTGTGGAGAACTTGATTCAGTACTGCAGCATGTAGAATTTATCCCCAAACTCTCAAACTCATCTGCACCTCCAGAAGGCTCTTTAATGGCTATGGTCTACTCATACAGTATGCCAGGGCTTCTCATACAGTCACTCACCTCCCAGCTTTGGGACCAGAAAAAAAAAAAAGAAAAAAAATATCCTCTAAGATAAAGCAAAATGATTTTGTTATTCTGACCAAGATCAGCCTTAGGTGGCCTTAATTCTTCAGAAGGTATCAACACAGAACATCTCTGAATGAGAAAAAATGGTTCTGAGCGCACACAACGTTGGCCACGTTGGTGAAACCAAGAGTCTCGGTACTCCCGTGATGACCAGTGATTAAACACAGGCCCTCTTCAAGAGAACGGGTGGCCACAGCTGCTACCTCAGTTCTGGGCAGAAGTACAAGGTGAGGAATTCACTCTAACATCTTCCCCTGCCTGCTGCCACAGAGCTGGCTCTCATGAGAACTAATTTACGCAAAGAACAGTCGGGCTCCAGTGACAGCCTTCGGTGCTGTGTAATGCCTCCGACACGAAAAAGTAACATCAACATCAGAAGTACAAAATAATGGTAATTTTAATAATAAATCACCTAGATTCACAGAGATTAGAGAATCTAAGGCAACATAATGAAGACTGACAGACACAGAGGAGATATCAAAGAGGTGCATTGATTTAATTTTCTTCAGAATTAATATAGAAATGTATGCATCTTTCTAAGAACTACAGAGTCACACACAATCACTGTGGTTGGACAGGACCTTTAAGATC
>NW_008631345.1:9738-15390 GCF_000691845.1 Merops nubicus | reverse complement strand
TGTGCAGGGCCCGCTGCGAGGGGAGGGGTGTTCCGCAGCGCTCTGGGCGGGCTGCGCTGTTCCGTCGTTAAAGCGGGGGGTGGGGGGAGCTCATTGTTTCCAACGGGAGAGGGTTTAGGCCAAGGCTGAAGGCTTAAAAAAAAAAATCCCACCTCAAAGATCTGCAATAATAGAAAATTGAACCCAAATGTAACTCTGTAAAAAGGAGATGATGTTATTGCCTGAGACGCTCCCTCGTGCTCTCTGTTTGCCATAGGGCCAGCACGTGCTTCAGGGAAACCTTTTTACATGTTTATTTCATGCTGGAACATTTTCCACTGCCTGGGGAAAAATCCTAAAGTGCCAAAATCCACTGTCACCCCCGAGTCAGCTCTTCCATGTTTTGTGTGCTGTTAGTGCTGATGGGTATCCACACCATATTAGAGCTCCTGGTAGCTCTCAGAAACTCAAATATTGTGCAAATTACAGCCAGGATGTTCAGGGAGCAGAATGTTCCTCTCTTAGCAGATGGCTGCAGCCCACAATGCCCTATAATCACAACATAAAATATTACTACTTTTGGATGCTGTGTTTGGGAAAACATGCCAAACTGTAGTTAGGCTTCTGAGGATCAGAAAAGTTTCTTCAGTAGGAAATAACTTGTTTGAGAGGGTTTGGCTTTGGGATTCTTTTTTTTTTTTCCCCCCCTTTTGTTATGGCCAAATAAATCTGACTTCGATCTGCAAGTACAATAGGACTCTGAATATAGTGCTGTCATAGAGGTAGCTTGGAAAAGACCATACTTCACTACAGCAGTGCCTCAGAGTTTCAAAAGTCTCATAAACCTCTTTGGGCCGACTGATTTGGCATTACTTTAGAGGTCTTTACTCTGGGAAAGTTGTAGGGTTTAGCTACTAGCAGGACAGGAACCTCTAAGAAGGCAGTTGGCCCAATGTGACTTTAGCCGAGCATTGTTCTGCTGCCTCTGGGCGATTCTCCCGGATGATAAATGATGCTGTACACAGAGTGTGCAGAAAAGAGCATCCTTCCTCCGGTAGACAAATTACTTTCTAGTTTCTGCAGGCTGCATGGTTGTGATTTTCCCCCCCGATGTAATCTGAATTGGGTGTAACATTACATAACAGGAGATTAAAGACCAGCGATGACTAAGAAGGTAAGTGATCAAATATTTTACCTGAGACACATGTACACATCGTTTATCTCACTTTTCTCCCGGAAGAAATTAAACCGGTTTCCTTACCTGTTAGTCCAAGGCAAAGTAAATCCTGAATTTGATTAAGTGTTCAACCTTCTGCCTCTGATTCTCCAGGAGATGTTATTCAAATTTTGGGATAACATCAACCCTCAAAATGGCTCTCCTCAAGTCCCAGTCCGTATGGTTTCTCTTGTGGAGCAAAGAAATCGAATCAGTTGAGTTGTTCTAGAGATTGTAATGTCCTGGCAAGGAACTTCTCATACATGATACAGAGTTTTACTAGCCAAATTATTCTACTGTCTTAGGTATGAATGGGAAAATTCTTGGTTTATGCCATGGCAGCACCTATAATTTTATCCAAACCATGGTTCTGTTACACTTCCATCCTTAGGAACATGTAAGTCCCAGGCAATTCTCCAATAGAAACAATAAGCTATAACAGCTGGATGAAGCAAGAAAAACATCAGGAAATATGTCTTGGATGAGAAAAAACAAAACCTTTAGTATCAAAAAGTCATTAGTACATGCTGGTCACACTTAACATCTGTCCATGGGCAGGGACAGGGCCATTCCCTGCCCTCTCCTGGTACTACTCAACTATTCCTCAAGTTATTTGGAAAAGTGTAAACTCACATAAAATCAACTTATTCAATTAACATCAACACCTCAGTCTGAAGAGTTTCTCCTTGGTGGGATGTTCACAAGGCTGACCAGATACCCTGAAGTTTCCTCCTCTCCATACTCTGCCGAAGTCTTTGTAAATTTAGCCTCAAATCCAGCAATTTTCCAAAATGATGACTGCAGCACAGCTGCTGTCCCAGCTCCTCCATAGTCCTGGGCCATGCAGCAACTTCTTCACACAGATGTTGGAGAAATCTGTGCCAAACAACAAGGCTTTTAAAAGGATCATTCACATCTGATCTTGTTCAGGGTGGTTTATGTGTGATGAATTGTGTGTTTCCAGCCAAATTCAGAGTATTCAGTTTGCTCTTGCTCATCACAAAAGCCACCAGCACAGCTGGCAACTGCCACCCTGCCTTGTGCAATGGGGAGGGCTGGAAATAGCCCTGCCACCCAATTTTGGGGGAGAAGTGTGTGTGGGAGGCTCTCCAATCTAACTGCAAAACACTCAGTGTCAATGAGCTCAATGTGGAAGACAAACAGGACAGGACGTTTAATGCATTAACAAATGTATTAAAAGTGGAGTCGGGCCATGAATGCTGAACAGGAGTTGAAAAGTTTCCAAAGTTTGGGGATATTTCTATTAGCATGAGCTTTCAAAACTTTCCGAAACAATGTCCAAATTTTTTTTGGACTTCTCTAGTGAATATTAGAGGAGCGTGTGTGCTGAAATATTTTTGCAGGCTTTGGAACATGTCCTCTCACAAAACTGCCCTGTGTTTTTTTCCCTTCACGATGCTGCCATTGGGGCCGTGGCGTGCCTGCGATGCTTGGTGAGCAGACAACCCCCAGGCTCCAGAGGCACTTGACCATCGTGGTTTTTCTCCACTAGAATTTCATTCTGCGTGGGCTGAAATATGAAGTGTTAAAAACTGCCCTTTCCCTCCTTCCAGTTGCATTCCTGAGGGAGATTTTGGAAGGCAGCCGAAAGGAATTGAATGCAAGAGTCCCGTGGCAGCGCGGTGCAGCGGAGGCAGAGGGGTCAGCACGTGGTGGGAGTGCCTGGGGCTGCTGGGGAGAGGAGCAGCAGCACCAGCTCCTCTGCCCTCATCGCCTGCCCCTACAGTTCGTACCTTTTCCCTCTGTCATCCAGAGTCAAATACCAGGGGTTCAAGCTCTCAGGCTCTTGGGGATAAGGAGTCAACACGCATGGCCCAGCAGTGGGGAATGGCAGGGAAGGGCAGCAGGAGGGAGTGGAAGACAGGAAAAAGTGTCCTCCACACCTTGACTGTGGGCATCTGGAGCACAGATCTGCTCTCCCTCTGCACAGCGTCCTCGTGCTTCCAGTAGAAGACATGGCCATGAGTGCAGTGGTAGCACTCCCTGTGTCAGGGCTTAAATGCTCATGGAAGGGAGGAGTGCTCTCCCCCTTGTGTATGCTAAGAAATCATGGGTTTGGGGGAAAAAAAAAAAAAAACAAAACCAACCAACCATGAAATAAACGTATAAAAAGACCAGGAAGCAACAAGTAGCAGCACTGGAAGACTAAAGTGCAAGGGCTTGGTTGTTCTGAGACAAAGGTACGCTCAGAAATATACTTCAGTGATTACATCTTTGACAAGCTTGGACTGCATGTTAAACAAAAAAAAGAGAAAAGGTCACCAAGACATAAATGACAAAGATGTTAGTCAAACAAGCATCCTTATGTGGAGGTGGCAGAGACTTCAGGGTGTCAGGGTCAGACAAGCTGGTTCTCTTTCTGTATACTGAGGGTCCATCCGTACCAAAGGCACTGTGGGACACATGAAGACCATGAATGGAGTCCACGCCCAGCGTCTGCTCTGGAAGACCACTGCAGAGCAGGTTCAGGCTGTATAAATAGTTCTCATTTCAGAGGAGAGCTTGGGCAAGTTTTAATCACTTTTAAGGGGATTCAGTTGTCAAAACACATATGCCATGTGCTCCTTTGGACTCACTTAGCTGCACTTGGCTTCCACTACAGAAGATGTCATCTTACGTCAGTCATCTCTCTTATCTTCCAACCCCATACTGATGTCTCAGGTGCCTCAGAGAGTCATGTGTCAGCTGCTGAGCTTCATCCTCTGGGCTTTAATTCCTCCATGTATGCATTGGCAAACTGTGCCTTGCTCGGCGAGCTTCAGGGAGGGATAATTCAGTAACAGTGAGGAAAGGCTTCATGATCTCTGGTGCAAATTGCCACCCTTAGGACAAGACAGCACACCCAGATAGTACAATAAGTAACTGTCTTGCTAATCAGAAGGTTTGGTGTTGAGTCTGGGTATAATTATGCTCCCTTGGTACTGCAGAATAACACATAATGTGACTACCTGGAAGGACATGGCTTGGGCTGTGCCAGAAAAAGTCTTTAGTGCAGATTTGGATGAAATTTAGTCTAAATATTTTAGGCTCAAGAGTCATGTTGCTATGTTTTCTTTCTCATCCATATTTTATTAAAGCCATTTCTCCTTGGGACCTGGCCATCAGTTCTGTCTCCTGAAGCTATGCTGATGCCACGTTCTTCTTGAGCCACGCTCAAAGTGCCACAACAGACCCTGCTCTAGCTTTGTAACGTGGAGGCACAATGCTCCTTGCAGCAGCAGCACTGAGGAAAACTTAGAAAAGTTTCTCCTTCTTTTCTATATGGAAGTGTATGATCACTGTATGATCCCCAAGAAAGCTCTGTTCTGGCTCCATTTAGCACTGCCTCCTCAAATATGTGATACATCTCCCTCTTCAGGGTGCCTTCTTCACACAATGGGCAGTTTTCTTTGTTTTTCCTGGCACAAATGCCTACCTGGATCTGATGAACAGGGATGAGATCTTCAGAGCTGAGCACTTCCATGCTGTACAGCCAGTGGGTGCACTCCTGGAGTCAGCAAGTCATGAACTGTCTGTGGGCAAAATCAGTCAAACTCAGGATGCTCATTGAGCAAAAGGAGAGGGCGTGTGTCTTTTGAGGGAACCAAAGGACATCTGATTGGCACCCTCCTACAGGGTCTTGGTGTCAGTGTGAGATGTCCTAGGGGTCCTGAAATGGGCCGTGAGTGAATAATAAACTTTTAAATGCCTTTTTTTTTTTTTTTTTTTGAGTTCTAAACCTTCAAAGAAATGGTGCAGGCAAAACATTGCATGGTTTTGTGACAAGTGTCTACACCCTGAGCCTGTTTTAGAAGTTCAGGTTGTGGACTACATGTTGAAAAACAAAAGATTTTAATGGAAATTATGGATTATAGAAATTAAGATTATGGATTTTAAACCAATTTTGTATCATGGATGTAGTGTGTTATTTTATGCATCTCAGTTATTCCAAGATGACACTAAGCCTAGGGTTTACTATATCCTGTCAGAGTAGCAAATGCAATTCTAAACAAGTTTATTTATTTTAAAAAGTGCATTCAATTTAGATGAAAATTATATTTACAACCCAATTGGAACTACCCATTTCTTTCCATCCTGATTTAATCTGCTGGTGAGGGCTATGGAATCCAACTAATTTCTAAAGCAAAGAAATCCTGCACATTGATTTTTTCATCACTAATAAATTTCAGCTTATTTCTAGTCCAAATGTATTTAGCTTCAGCTTGCAGCTACCAGATACCTCTGCACCTCAACCTGTTAGCTTAAAGAGCTCTCTGCTGTCAGAAACTTCCTCCCCCTATATTATGTGTAGACAGTAACTGAACTATTGCTGAATTTTCATTTTACTAAATGAAATAGACAGCCCTCCTTTTTCCAAACACTGAATCATTTCCATGTCTCTTTTTTGGAGTCACTTTCAGGCTGCCCAGGTGGATTTGCTGTGTTTGGTGGGCAGG
>NW_008631345.1:7655-9707 GCF_000691845.1 Merops nubicus | reverse complement strand
AGGGTGCCGCGCCCCCCCCCCCCCCCCCCCTCCTGGGAACACACACTGGGAGGAGAATGGTGGTGGGATGGCAGTCCTGGCACTGCTGGGCTTCACCACCTCGGTCACCCAGGGGTGTTTTGGTGCTGCAGCCCTAGTAGTGAGCACCAGTCTGAGACAGGCAGGGGAAAATACCAACCCACATCAAACCCCACCAGTCTCAGGTCTGGGTTTGAGGTCAGCTTGAACAACACCTGCCACCATCCTCAACCCCGTTTTGTGGAGCCTTCATGTGATCACCCATGTCATGAGTGAGCCTGGGGCACCCCTGGACATTTGACTGTATTAAAGGAACTTTCTTTGGAAAAACATTATTTCTGAGCAAAATGGTCTGATTCAGCAGCATAACGTGCTGACTCCAATGGGAATAAAGGAGGGATCTCAGCTGGCTGGCACAGCTCAGCACAGGTTGTGGTGCTGCTGGTGGGGCATCCCACCAGCACCTGACAACTGAGCTCCTTGTGTTCTGGGGAGGTAAAACCTGAGAGATTGATGGTATTTAAGGCTTGAAATTTCTTCAAGTGTTGTTTGTATTTCTATGTCTACCATTTGTGTATTTTGCATAAGAAAAGCTTGAAAATCTTTCAGCTGTGGCAATTTCCTTACAGCCTAAAATTTTTCCATCTCTCCCGCTTTGTGTAACCACAGTTGCTACACAGGCTGTCCAAAGCACTGTCCAGCAGGACTGCAATGAGTGAAAATGAGAGATGGAGGAAAAAAGGCATTCTGAAGCACCAGGCATTTTCTCAGATTAAAACCTCAGTTCTCCTTTTTAACAGAAGTGTGGAAATTGGAGGCATGTGAATTCACGGCATGTGTTTTCTATCACATCATCACTGGGAGAAATACGAAATAAATGAATGGGAAGTCATTTATTGCAGGGCCTTAAAAAGCTGATCTGGAGCTCTGCTCATGCCTCCTTCAGTAAATACATGTGAAAACACTACGCACATAGTATATAGTAATCTATCAAGCTATCAGATGCTTACCTTTAATCCCCACCTGGCTCTGGGGGACTCTTGTCAGGCTGCAGTAACCCACCATGGGGGTTTGAGGTGTAGCCTCTGCAGGAATTTGAGGGACCCATCTGTATCAAGAGGGGTCTCAACTTCATTGGTCTGAAACCAGCCCCAGTAAGTACAATAAAGGCAAATTCCCCAGGAAACAGCTCTGTGATCCATCTGTTACCATGTGGGTGAGGTGAGGTGTGCAGATTATTTAGAATGAACTTTAACATAATCGAGAGTAGTTCCATCCTGTGTGTGACATCTAACAATTAGGGTACCCTCCATGCTTGTATGAATCATTAACTTCCAAACCTGCTGGTTCAGCCTCTGACACAGAGCCATGCTTCGCTGTGAACTGGTGTTCACCTCAACAAAGGCACCTCAACTGTTCAGATAGAAGTTATAATTCCTCTTCCTTGGGGAGCCTATGCCTAAATCCAACTGGAATGACACTAACAAAATCCAAAGGTTAGAAAACACTGAGAGTGAGCTAAAAGCTCAATAACTTTTAGAAAGGTTTCTTTCTATAGGATTTTTTTAACACTCTTGAAACTTTTGTGTTCATGGTAGGGTTAGTCTAGGCATATCTGAACTGTAAAACTTAAATATTTTCATGTCAGAAATGATTTTGCTGAAGTTAACTTTCCCCTTACTTTGACTTATCAGTTTCAGTTGTGGCGGTGTGCATTTCAGTGGAAGTTTTATTACATTATGTTGGCAGCACATTATGTTTTTTACACATGGATTTGATTGAGAAATGAAGCTGGAATAAGAATGAGGTAGCAGCAGCATCTGCTGGGAGATGCAGCTAGTGCTGGTGTCAGTCAATCTGATTGATTAAATATGGTGGCACACATTTTATTAAAACAAAATGCTCTCCCTGAAGAAGACTATTATGCCAATATAATACGCAGCTTTCCTAAAGAACGTTACAAAAGAGGTGGTCTGTTCGTGAAATACAATACTTGTAAATAACTGGAAAGAATTGAAGATTTCAAATTACATT
>NW_008631345.1:0-7624 GCF_000691845.1 Merops nubicus | reverse complement strand
GGAAGAGCTATTTTATTGTTTTGACGTGCAGTGGCTGGTATTGTTGTATTGGCAAGATCAGCAGCACTGATGGAAGTTTAATTATTCTGTGGGACCACAAAAAGATTTTAGGCGCTCGCTGGTGTTATTAAACAGGTCTAGGACTTCAAAGTGCTCAGTGGCTTGTGACCAGGGCATGCGACAGACTGGCTCAAGGCTTGAGACAGAGGCAGTGCCTGCCCACCCCATGCCTCTGGCACGCTGGAACTGATTTCCAGGCAGCCTCCTGGCTCTTTCTTTGCAAGGACAGGTGTTCATGAGGCTGGCCTGAGCCTGGGAAGGGAACTCCTCTGGGATCAGATGGTCATCAAAGGTGCAATTACCTCCCCTTCCAGGTACAACGCACAGACATCTTCGACTTGCCTCCTCTCCCACAGAAACAAATAGGATGTGCAGCAGCTCCACCCTGAAATACAGCTGGTGGCAAAAGAAACCATTTCATGGCACATTCTCTGCTTTCCCTGGGGGAAGGTCTAGAGGAACAATGAGTCATTTTATCTGAGAAGTGCTTGGAAGCTATAGCGTTGGAGAATTTAGGATACAATAAATCTTTACAGTGTTTCCTACCCACCTAAAATTATGGCTTCTGCTGAGTATCTTAAGGGGTCAGTAGGAGTTTTGCACTGGTTTCAGTAGGGCTGAGGTTTTACCAGTTTACATTTATATTCTACACAATAAGATGAATTATGAAAACTCTTCACCAGTGCTGATATTTGACTTGCTTTCCTCCAGATGCAGACATTCATTATTTAACACAGGTTTCTGCTTACTTCCTTCACCCTCACTAAATGTATCCCAATAACATTTGTTTCAGTAGATAATATAAATATAAATAAACATCTGCACCACAGAAGAGTGCTGCATCCTACTCTGTATGAGTGTGATGACTGGAATCAACCAAGTTTGTGCTCCAGTTGGACGTGGCACTGCAGGAATGGACTAAGAGGGTGTTTCTGCCGTCAAGGGTCCTACCACCTGCTATTGTCCAGGCACACAAATCACAGGAGAGAAATGTCTAATGTGTGAACTGTGTAGTAGAATAATAACCTACAAAACGTGCTGGCGGGTGCTATGCCTGTTCTCAAGAGGAGGGGGTTCTTCATCAAGGGTGCTTTTTGGGTTCTTGAGGTGAGAAGCTGCAGGTCCAGGGGAAGGGAAAGGAGCAGTGGAGGCCTTCGGTGGGATAGGCAGTGAAAAAGGAAAATAGCAAGGAGAGGAAGACTAGATGGGGACAAAACAAAGTTGTGTGAGGAACAGCCAGTTTCCAGAGGGGAAAAGATTAAAGGAAAAATTATATATGGCAGAAATGGTGAGTCTGACTTCAGAAAAGAGCAAAATACAACAGTGACGGTCACAGTACAACAATATATATGTCAGAGCATAGAGGAAACAGTGTAGACAAGATTGGGTTTCAGTCCACTCCCTTTTCACTTTTATTGCTGGGGTTTTTCATGGTAACCCCTCTGGGTCACCTCTTCTCGTTTCAGTGCAATTCCTTGTCCTGTTTTATTTCAGTGGGTGGACACAGCCCATTTGCTGCACTGTAGCAGCAGTAGCTGCCGTGGAAGCCCCTGTAGCTGTTCCCCAAGCCCCACACTACTCTTTGGGCATCTAGTTCAGTGAAACACCGAAGTAGGTGCTTAGAATTAAAAATAAGCTCAGCAGAGAGTCTCAGCATGCTTAATGTGATGGCATCAAAACGACGTGAGTACAGATGGCTTAGACAATATCTGTGTTGAATTTTTAATGGCAGATTTGGATCTATTTTTGTTATTTCTCCTGAGATATCTTTTCTTAGCAATCTAAGTAGAAAATAATAATGAGGAAAAAAACCCCTTGCTAGGCAACCTCTTCAACATGCCAATGGTTTCTGCAGTGACACTTCTGCTGAGGCTAATCTTTCAGGATTGAGATATTTTCAGAAACATCCATTTGTGGTTTGTTTTTTTCTTTACTCACAATGACACAGTTTTGTATACAAATCTTTTCTCCATCTCCACCCACTTATTTGGTGGTTTGAGGCTTGCTAACAACTTTTTGCATGAACAGATATCTCTGTTGTACTTTGCAGACCTCAGAAATGTAGCTAATGATGGTATTTGTACTGACGCATACTTCATCTGCTTCCAGCCTTCATTCCTTCACAGAGCCCATTGGCTTTTTCAGAGGTTCACCACCACCTGCATTAGCTTAACTTGAAAACTTAACACAGTGCAAATTTGCTCTGAAGACCACCAGAGCTCTGATTTTACTGATTTTCCAGTGGAGGATGGTGTATTTTCTAATATCCTCTCAAAAGAGTCACTGAGGTCATTCCGAGCACATCGATCTTTGGCAGGTGACTCTTCCACTTTTTCTTCTAAGTTTGTCTCCTTTCATCCGCATTCATCTTCTGCACTTCGCACCTTTGCAGGAACTTCTCCATGCAGCCTCCTTGTTGCTTGGGTGCCCCTGGTCTGGGAGACTTTCTAGTTTGTTGTGGTTATATTGCCACAGCTTCCTGATGGAGGAGCCCAAAGGCAACATAATCTCTGGAATTACGGTTAATATGCAAAGACAGGAAAGTGGTGTGGGCCTGGGGGGAAAGCCCCAGGTTTATTACACAAGCAGAGTAAAGGATGGTCACTTCAGACTTCAGTAAGCATCTGAATTAGAGCAAATTCAGTGACACCACCCCTTTTGGTATTCCCTGACAGTGCAAAGCCTGAGATAGACATCAGAATTTGTTTTCATGCTAAAAAGCCAGACTGCACAGCAGTACAGGAGTGCTGTGTATCCTGTGCAGGTTCACCTGCAGTAAGTCCTGGGAGCAGCATGGGCAGGACAAATCACTTCAGCCATAATGGTTTCAGATCTGATAAACACGCATCAATATTTAAGAAGCATAGAGTGAAATATAGTAGCTCCTAAAACATCCAAGAACAGACTAAACATCACTGAAGGAGTGGAAATAGCCTGACTGGATATTTTCAAGCCTTTTAAAAAAATCTTTTTGAATTTTACCCATTTTACTACCAGAGATTCATAGTTACGAATGTTAATTCACAATTTTTATTAATAACAACGGAAGTGGACAATGGCATTTTGAGGCATATTTTGACACATCTGCAAGTGCTGGCATGGAAAGGGCTTCACCTTGCTACTAGCTGTGATTAGCCCTAAGAGAAATATTTTGTATAGTGTCTCCATGGGATTTTAAAATCTTGGAAGCTACTGAAGGTCAATTAACATATATTTTAAAATATGTAAAATGCTTTTGCTTTTGCACAGGGTGAAGCACAGACCTACGTTTACTAAAGTAGCTAACATCTGCTCTGGGGATCCTGACTTGCAACACAGCATGAAACTGGGACCTACTGATTCCTGCACAGTCAGAGTTTTGCATTTTACAAACTGAATAAAATCCACTTTTAGGCATAAGCAGTTGTGTACTTGATCACCACCATTTCAGAAGTGCTTTTGCTGGACACATTGGACATTAATTTCTCATTTTGCTTCTCAGGACACAGAAATTATTTCTTGATAAGGAAAATGCCCTTGAACAATGCAGGAGGAGGGAATTGCAGCTGGAGCTCTGCTTTGTGGTTAGTTAGTTATATTTTGGAATCCCAAGTAGCTGTTTGCCTATGTCTGTATTCATTAGGCAGGGGTTTAAAGTAAAAAGTACATCATTCATTGTTGTTACCACAGCACAGACCTCTACAGCTGGCCCTATCAAATAATGCAAACCAAGTGAACAACCAACCAACATAATTTACTGTCGACTTCTATAAAAACATGAGAAAAAATCTCCATAGTCCAGAATACTGTGGGTGGTTTTAACAACATTGTCCACAGTGCATGAAATGCAATATTTTGGGGGCAGTAATTGCCACTATTTAAACCTCAGAAAGCTGCAGATTTATATTTGTTCCGTTTCCCTTTAAACTGGCTAATAAATCTGTATAGCTTCTTCTATTTTTTATTTTTTTTAAGAGAGACTTCTGAGAAGATAATGTATACCTACACCAGTCTATTTTTTGACATTTTAAAAATCACGGGAAAATTTTTAACTGCTGAGTTGCTCAGTACGGAGCAAATTGTGTCTTTAGACATTCTGTACTGTAACTACTGGAGATAACATCACAGATACATATGCAGAAACCAGTAGTCAAATTTGACTCAGAAGACAGTGCACCAACTGTGTATTAAGTGTAATGTAGATTAATGCGAGTTGCTTTCCTTTGCATGTATGTACACAGGTACAAATAATTAAGATTAATTCCACTGGATATAATGGCCTTCACTGTGCACGGTGCCATAAAATTCTTCTTTAATAGCTGTTAATTGAATGTATTTGGTTTGATGGTGAAGTCCTGATTAGTCTTGTTACCCTACAACCCCTTCCCCCTCCCTTTGCTCACTTTTGTGCTTAGGAAAAGATTTATAACAAGGGAATCACAGCTATGCAGTTTATTAGCAAAGGATCGATACACGTGTCTGTTTACATGTATCAGAGTTTAGCTAAACAGGGGGTGTTCTGGACAATATTTGGAGAGCAGAGCTGATGCATATTCCTATTTTTACTTCATTTCCCCACGCAGTGTTTGTACAGGTAATGACTCAGATTTCTTGCTGGATTTCCTTTTATAATCTCTTTCTTGGACTTCTGCACTGAACCTGTGGAGTTGCTTGATGATAGAGGGAGAATCATTGTACCTTCAGCAAGCTCCAGCCCCAGGATGGCAGGCATATGGCTGAGGTTAGGAACTGCTTCCATATCATAATTCAATGTGTTTGGTTTTTTTTATTTTTTTTTTTTCCTGGAAAAAAAATGAATTATTTTTCTATCTCTGTTCTCTGAAACACAGTAAGCTTAAACATAAAGGATGTAGATTCTGTGTGTTCAAATTAGCACATCTGCACAGAAATCTATGTGGATATTTGATTCATCCAGAAGTTCTGGCCCTATTTCTTCAAATAGGTAACTTTTAGCAATAATGCTTTGCATTTGTTATATCCTAGGAGTACAGCTCTTTTTATGGAATTAATACATGATGGATACATAAAGGAAGAAATTAAAGGTACAGCTACAGCCTAAGCCAATGCATCAGAGATGAGTTCTTGGACATGGCTCCTCAGCTCTTGTCCATCCACTGCCACTTGTGAAACCTCAGGCAGTTTTCCTGGGACAACAGTCCAGCTCTGTGTGGAGCTGGGGCATTTTTTCCTGGTTCCTCAGCCCAGCCACCTAGGAGGTGTGACAAATCCAGGCCTGATCCCAGGAATTCTTCACTGGGGATTTCTGCTCCAGCAACTCAACCTTACTGACACAAATAATCTATAATATTTTATCATGAATATACTGGCCTGGTGCCTTTTCTTGTATGAGTATGAACCCATCAGTGTATCCTGCTCCCGGTGGTCTCCACGGAGCCCATTGAAGAGGACAGGGCTCCTCCCTTCTCCTGCCTCTTCCCATCTGCTGGGACACAGTCACATAGAGAAGGGAAACCCCAGTCTGAGACTGCTTGCACTCCAGAAAATAAGTTCTCCCTCAAAGAACACTTCAATCAAATATCTGTGGGGTCTGGTCTACCACCAGGAAGGCTTTGGTAGGATCTCGTCCAGCTGAGGATGGGCTTCTAGCTCCCTGCTCCTCCACCACTGTG
Organism: Merops nubicus; assembly: GCF_000691845.1. Lineage (NCBI taxonomy): Eukaryota > Metazoa > Chordata > Aves > Coraciiformes > Meropidae > Merops > Merops nubicus. Next base: position 1,934 of record NW_008631345.1, on the reverse strand, counting down.
TCTAGTGAGTCAGTGTGCTCCAGCAGCCAAAGAGGGTCCTTGACAATGTATGGTTTCAAAACGATCAATCTGATTAAAAATTACTGCATAAAGCTCTACACAGAGGACAGGCTAGAACTGCTGGCTGCATGAATCACTGTGATTTGTGTCCTTTAATTAGGAGAGTTGCTGTATGATGTGGGTTATAGAAGATGTTTTCTGACAAATCTTCAGTACTTCTTCTGACTTGATCTCTGCATCTGAGTCTACTCTTATATTATTTGAATCTGTTACTGCAGCCAGGGAAAGTCCAGACTGGGCCAGTTCCTAAAGTGTTTAAATCTTATGATGAGAAGCTCCATCACGTTGCCCAATTCCACCATCATCAGAGGATCTGATTGAATGGTTTGGGGACTGAAAGAACAAGTCTTTTATGAGATCAATAATCTACAGAACATTAATATGAAATTGTCCCTCCTCCTCCAAAAAGGAAAAAGTCTGCATAATAATAGTAATTATAAGAAAAGTTTAAAAAGGAAGGCCGTTTCTTTGTAACCATTAAACATGCTTAGCCATTATACATTTATTACCAAACAGTTCAGAAAAAGCTGGATAAATGTCAGCAGAAGGAATTAAAAAAGGTGTTTATTTTACTGAGCTCTCTCCATTTTAATTCCAGAAGTAAAGCTCTATCACTGGGTTTGCATTTGTTTTATTCATGCCTTTAATTACAGCCCATTTCCACACTTGTCTCTGCCTGCCCTAGGCACAGCTGTATTTGCATGCACTTCTGCCTTAAGACCCCTCTAGCAAGGGAAGGGTTAAACCCAATATTTGTAGATAAAGAGGTAAACATATTTACATTCAGTTTTTCACACTTTATGCATATGTCATGCAGTGAATAGTTTTAGAGGTATGTTTGTACTATCTCTCCAGAATTTTTACAGTCTGCAGGACACAAAATCTCTATAAAGTGACTTATTGAAATAGAAGCAGATTGGTAAAACCGTTTCTCTCTTATGAACTGTGAAGAATGATCCTCTAAATGAAATCAGGAAGGAACTGGACAGAATCTTGTTTAATGGTGTGACAAAATGAATCACAACTATTCCAAGCATCCATCACTGCTAAAAGGGGACCACAAATGATCTGTGAACTACTATATATTGATTACTCATGTACTACAAGTGTCGGATTTAATGTTCACACACCATGGAAAGGCGGCAGGGACAGATGGTGCCTTAACTCTTCTTTGATAGATTTTAATGGTGAAATATTGATTTCTATCTGGCCAAGGCCTGTTGTTAGGGGCCAAAGTCATTTGTTGGGTATAGCCGGACACCCAGTCTGCTAGGGGTAATCAATCATTTTTGGCAAGGCAGGTGAAATTCTGAAGAGAAGCACCTTGGGTTCCCAAACTGTATCGAGATGAGGCTGAGACCAGCGTTTGCGCATGCACCCCCTTGCCCCCCCACGCACACATACAAAAAGACTCCATGAAATTGTGCTTGTAAAGAATTATTAATGATAAGACATGTTTACTGAGGAGAGTCACAGCGAATCACAGCTGACATGAAATAGTCTGGGAGCCTAGGAGAGAAAATGAGCTTCTCGCTAAAAGGGACTATATTTTATTTAAACATCCGTCTAGGGCTGAAAACTCAGGTAATCTGTTGTGTTACAAGCCACTGGCTGTTCTTGCCATCCAGAGAGATAACAGTGAGGAGCTAATAGGAACACATCAATCACAATCAGGCTGCAATTCCACTGGTGTCTCCTCTTCCCAGCTCCTTTTTAAGCTCCTTAATAACGATGATAACATAGTTCTGGGCTTGTGAGAGGGTTTCTTCCCTGTGAGGGTCATATTCATAAAGCGAGCAGCTTGCAAAGTCAGCATCTCACTCCTATGGAAAAGGCGGGGGCCGGGGGGTGGGCAGAGGGAAGGGGGTCGTGAG
>NW_008631344.1:0-22887 GCF_000691845.1 Merops nubicus | reverse complement strand
AAGGGGATGCCCCAACTCCCTCCAGCTTATCTGCGGGACCCAAGCAACACGCAGCCACTACCAAAGAGATGGGCGGGTTGGGTTGTCGGCAAATGGTGTTTTCTGCCTTTGAACCTGGAAGGGAGTGTGATGGACGCACGAATGCTGCGAAGAAAGAGGAGCATACATGTCCAGTGAAGCTTTTCTTTGGGATTTAAATACTGCTTTTCCCCAACTTAAGAAAGCTGCATTGTTCATGAAATTTAATGCTCTAACTTGGTCCATTTTCAGAAGGTAAATCCTAAAAAGCTCAGTGTGGCATTTTTAAACGACTGCCACCACAAATCTCCAGAATTTTGTGTTTCTAACCTTGCTTTTAAGTGCTTGCATGACTAATAAAGTGTGACATCGCTGAGATTTGCTAGCATTCTTTTCTGTAACAGAAGTTCTAGCTGACAAAAATATGGCTAAATTTAGATACCTGCAGCAAACAAGAACCTTCGAAACAAAAGCAGGCTTAAGGATTAAAATTGGCTGTGACATGTTTGTGCTCCAACATATGCAAGTTCACGTAACCCCTTGTCTGCTGCCCCATTCGCAAAGTCATGGGCTGGCCACGAAAAGCAGTTTGCTGAATGCTATCTGTAAAAGCACTACTTAGTTTGATATGCTGATGCTCCAGCAGGTTATGCCAGTATGGCAGGTGGAGCTTGCTGGGTCTTTCAACTAGAGATTTTTTTTTTTTTAAAATAATCCATTACCTAGTGAAAAACAGATGTGAAAAAAACTCTGTAGATGACAAGTTGGTGTAAAGAAACATTGCTTGAACTGCATAGAAGTCTCACACCAGAATCTCAAAACTCTAAATACATTCAGACACTATATTGCATTTTCCCAGTTTCCTAATGTCTACATGCTCTTTAAATGGGCCAAGTCCAGCTGAATTCCTGGCTTTTTTCTCCTTCTACATTTCGTCACATATCCCTGAAAAATATGAACCGCCATTCAGTAACAGTCAAACTGAAGTCTATTGATGGTTTACCATACACAAATATAGAAGATCTACAATGGGAGTTACATCTAGAAAAAAAGAAACAAGAACGAGACTGTTTCAATCCTGTAGTTGAACTTCAAGTGTCCAATTCTGTCCTCTTTTCTTTTCTTTTTTTATATTCTACTAGACTCCTACCCTACAAGCCACCCAAGGATGATCTATAAACACCACTGCTTTCTTATATTTCTGCTGTTAGAATTAGCCACATTATTTAAATGTCAATTTACTGCAAAGTGAAATTATTTTAAAAAGAGAAAAATTAAAGTACCATTCAAAATTGAATTTTCAAGCCATTAACTTTACTAGGCTAGTCCTGCTGGCATATTGAATGTCCGCTAGGTATTCTTGTAACAAAGCCACTGCTTCTAGTTCAAACACTGCATTAAAGCACCCCAAGAAAAACATTCAGCTCATGCAACAGCAGAAACTGGAATTAGAAGCACAAATAATACAGCTGCTGCGGAAGGGCCACCTTCTTTTTCTCCACACAGTAAAATTCAAGTTCTCTCTTCTGAAAAGTGCTGCCCAAAAGAAGATAGGACCTCTCTGTAGTAACCTAAATCTACAACATGCATGAAAATGTACATATCATGTTTCCTGTTTATTTTCTTTGCAACTGTGTACTTAGTCCTGGAGAGAACACATACTGCTCTAAGTACATATTTTGAATTTACTTTCAGATTTAAAAACAAGCAAATGAAATACCCAAACATAACAGTGCATCTGGAAGCCTCTTGTCCTGGAAAGAGCCAGAACTGCAGGTCTGATGGCTTTGTGTTCCTTGCAGATCGTTCTGATCACGGCAGAAACGGACACAATGTGCTACCTCTGAAGTTTGCAGGAAAATCCCATGGAATATCCAGCATTACTGACAGAACACTTATTTTGTGCCAGGCGAAAAACACTTCAGGCTGCTCAGGCCATTCATCTACATTGCACCATACTAAGCACCTCTTAGTTGGCTGTGTCTCATAATCTTACACAATTTTGCTGATCTTTTAAGATCTTTAAATAAATTTAAAAAAACCCTACTGTAAATATCCACAGCAAAGCCACAGGCTTAAATACTTTCTGTCTGATTTCACTTCATCTCTACTATTCAGTTTACCAGGAATGAAGTTTTCCATAGCCACTGAAGTCAGCTCCTTCACTCTGTCAGAGCAGGAGTAACCCAGAGAGCTGATTAACCCAGTAAGGAGCTTCCCTTTCAAATCACTTTTCACTTGACAGTTCATGAGCAAAACCCCCAACTATTTCATTTCTGTTGTTAGCAGATCAGAACGAAGTGAGAAAAACCACCATAAAAAAGACCCTAATACTCTGAATCTATACAGATGGTGAGCACCTAAATAACTACCAAAAAAATCATCATCTGGGGGAAGAACTTTGCAGGTGAAAACTTTCCCTGTAATCAGCATTCTGTTCTTATTTTGTTTCTGACAGCTGCAGGACTGGTGACACTATTTATATTTAATCAAACATGTCACAAGCTGGCTAGGTCTCAGAATTCTCCCACGTCTGTCACAATCTGGCCGGGCTTCAGCCCTTCCCACATATGTCACAATCTGTCTGGTTCTCAGCCCCTCACATGCATGTCATGAGCTGTCAGTTCTCTGAATTCTCTCCATGATCTGTCTGGGCCTCAGTCCCCCCCACATGTCACAAGTTGCCCGGGCCTCAGCACCCACACACAAATCTTGAGCTGGCTAGTTCACAAAATTCTCCCACGTGTCACAAGATGGCCAAGCCTCAGACCCCTCAATGTGTGTCACATCCTGCCTGGGCCTCAGCCCCTCATACAGGTGTCATGATTTGGCCAGGCCTCAGCTCCATCACACATGTCATGAGCTGGACAGGCTTCAGCCCCAGACACAAGTGTCATGATTTGGTCGGGTCTCAGCCCAATTACACACATCACAACATGGCCAGGCCTCAGCCCTTCATATGCACATCATGAGCTGGCAGGAAGTTTCCAAAACCAGCAATGTTTTAGGAAAACAAACAAAAAAAAAACCACCAGAAAGCAGTGAGCTCTGGTTGTCCCCCCACCCCATCTTCCCACTCCTCCAGGGAAGGAAAACAAGGAGTCAGGTGGATTCTGCCAGTCGCGGCGTCTACAGAAGAGAGGCCATCCGCACTCGCTGGCGTACGCCTGTCACCCACCAATGAGCTCCCCATTGCTCAGCGCTTCCATGATCTCCCACCCAGCTTTCCTGTACCAGGATAACTGCAGCATGAACGCTACTGTCACATTCTGCCATTAGGAAAAAGCCTCTAACAGCAATGGCAGACAAAGGCAGATGATGCTTCTTTACCTCTGTAGTGGGGCAACATTCAGTCAGCCTAAAAGAGATTAGCAAGGGCCAGGTCAGGATGGAGATGCCAAGTGGGAGGATGGCCTTAGGCAATACATGCTGCCACCCAGGCTTGCTGTTCTAATGGCCCAAGAGCCGGCATTAACTCAGCTCCCACTCAGTTCCCCCTTAGTAACACAGCACACAGACACAAAGTAAGACACTTACTGCATAATCAGGCCTCTCAAAAGTACTAGCAGAGCCTTCAGCAATTCCTGTGATACCCAGTGTCATTAGAGACTCATGGCAGTGTCATGCCTGAAGCTTGCATACCAATAAAATTCATCCTACTGCCTCTAGAAAAAAATGCCAGGGGTCAGGAAAGGGCAGTGAAAACAGGCAAACCACACAGGAAGGTACGCTGTCCTCTAAGGCACAGGAAGAGCAGAGATATACCAAAGAAAAGCAGGGCTAAAAATATCAAGAAGAGGGCAGAGGTGTTCACACAGTACAGGCATACTGGGACCACAGAAATGCATTTGCAGGTAGTTCTAACCCTCACTGATTGAAAGACAGGTACTTGTGTGGGGAGAGTTGAAAAAGATGTTTTATTTCCCACCTCTGCAACTTTTTGCCCAAGTTCTCCCTAGTAAAGGAAAAAAAAAACAAACCCAAACCCAAACCAAAACTTGAAACAAGGGACAGAGAACAGAGCAAGAAAAGGAAAAAGAAGAAGTGTGTGTGGGAAAGGTGCAAGAAAACCTATAGTTTTTCACTGAGACTTTTAAATTTTAGAGACATGGTTTTGAAAACAGAATACTGTGTTTTCTTGGGTTTTAAATGAAAAAATCCTCAGCCAGGCCTACTCTTAACTAACCTGCAGATAAAGAGATCGTTAAACTACTAACATGCATAAGGCAGAATAACATAGTGTCATCTAAAAGCCAGGAAAAAGAAAAAGAATTAACTGTACACCTCCATCCTCCACGGCTGCAGCAGAGCAGAAACACTTAAATCTACGTAAACACTTTATAAGTGACAAGAACTGCAAAGATGCAATGGCCTTTTGTAAGGACCAGGAACTAAATGCAAAGCCACAGACTCACAGTCAGGGTTCAAGCCACCCAGGCTAAAATTAGTTTTTGAGCAACTGGAAATGCAACATAGACAAGACAATTCACAAACTAACAAAAACAGTAACAAATTTGAACAAATAAACAAGCCAACCCCACCCAAAACCCTCCCACAAGCAGCCCACCCAACCCTTCCAGGGCAATGAAACTCGAGCAGTTTAGAGCGTGCACCTCAACAACATGGGAAGCAGCTAATTGAATTTCACACTCAGACACTGGGCTCAGCATAAGAATAGATTAATTCATTATTTATTTAAATCAATCTAAGTTCAGATTACTTTTGGAAGTGGTTGATCTGCTCTCCTTCCACTCACTTGTGTTTTCTTGGTTGTTTCTCTAAAAAGGCTGTTCAGTAGGCTATTCAGGACCTGAACTGGCTGAAATCTCTCTTTTTCTTTATGGCTTAAATTTCACTCTGATCAGCTTCTTGGGAATATTTGGACAAGGAAGGGAGGTTAAAGAGGAAGACAGGAAGGTTGTAGTCTTCCTTTTAGCAGCAAAAGAAATGGAGAGAGCCATAAATCAATGGTGAAAGGACATGTCGCTTATCACTTGGGATAAGGGTTTATTGTAGAAGATATTAAGTCTGGTGTACATCTTATCCATATCCACAGCAATGGTGGGAGATGCCCCTTAGATGTTATTTTGGATCATTACCCATTTGTAAAGTAAAAATCTATTCATAAGAACTTACTTATTGGTACCCGCTACCAGGTCCTTTATGCACCTTTCTTTTCAATTTTGTTTATAGAGATAAGGTGTTCTCTTTGAATGACATTGGGGTGTTCCCTTTGTCACTTGAAGTGTCAGTGACTTGAGTATGTTCCTGTGAAGGCTGGTTTCAGGGAGCTAGTATTTTCTTGACTAGTTATCCCTGTCAGTTAGGAAGGGTTACAAACTTGTCTCTGTGCAATTCATATATACTAGCAAAATGCTAATGGAAAATAAGATGCTTTTCATCTTTATCTTTCATTGATGACATTCATGCCATAGTTCAGAAGACCACCCTTCAGCTTGTTTTTGGCTGAGACATAGTGCTTTTAATTTATGAATTATGTCTTCTTAGGAAAAACAAAGAAAAACACTCCATTTTGCCAGTCCTATTATCCTTGTTTTTTTAATTATCACCACCAAAGAAACAAGGCTTTAATGCCCAGAAGAAATGGGCACATATTTCCTACCACAAAGAAATCCATCAATGGCCTGTAATTAATAGTTGTACTTTAAAATTCAAGCTAGTCTCATAGTAGTTGTTTGCCAAGGCATACACACTAGCACTGCCATACAGAATGTATTCTTCCCTATTGTTTCTGTTTTTCAGTAGGTAGCAAGACTAAGTACAAACCAATGCAGCAATGGCTCCACATTACCGAACAACCAGCTGTAGCAGTCCCTTCCACTACCAAGGGTCATTTTACACAAAGTTACAGTTGAAAATGAATGAAACAATTGTCCCAAGACCTCCCAGCCACTTCACTGCAGAACTGCCACCAGCTTCCCTGTTTGTTTGGCTTTTTTTTTTTGGAAAATCAGAACATAAGGATGCTTTACAACTGCACTGAATACACACTTTCTCAGGTGCTGCTCCCAGGTCTGACCCCTTGTTTTCAAGCAGCTGGTCATTGTCTGAGTAAAATGCTGTGTGATAAGATTTTCCAAGTAAGTGCCTAGTGTTCACTGGTAGGCAAATGAGGCTGGTTAACTGAAAGGTGTTACACATGCACAGCTCAAAGGGCTCAAATACACAGGGTACGGTGGTTCTAGCTGACAGTAGTGTCTCCTGCTGTAACCTTCTCCTCTTTCCCCACCCCACATAGCCCTTAAACCCATAAGCTTACACTGGTCCTTCTAAATCTTCCAGTTAAATGTGCTTTTCCTTTAAGGGCAATCCACCTCAACCTTGTCTCCCCTCACTTCTGCCTGCCTGCCTGTTCCCATCCTACTGCTACAGATCTTTACTCCCTTATTTTTGTCAGTACAGCTGTGTGTGGAAACAGAATATCCAAAACTATCTGGGTTAAGGGTGAGGAAGCTTGGTTCTCATTTAAACAAAAGGGGGGAATCTTGCTAAGAAGTCAGGTATGAGCAGGGATGACTGGGGCACAAGAAAACATTTCACTGTGCTACCTGGCATGACAGAAGCAGCATCATGGAGCACAGGCAGCAGTGGTGGCTTGGCAGTGATGGCCTCAACTGCTGCAGTCACATCTGCCAGGTCTCATCTACCGCTATGCTGACTTCCAAGCAAATGGCACAGGTAAAGACTGCTGGAAATCAGGCCTCTTATTTACAGTCTAGTTTGCTGGCCTTAATAACGCACAGAGAAAAGCTCTGAAGTGAATTTTGTTGTCATTGACTGGCAGTAATCCTCTCCCCAAGCTATGCTTGTTTCTTTCTCCTTCTGACACCACCAAGATGGCAAGCTGACCCGTGCTGGCAGCTGGGAGAAGAATCCTTGTCTGCAAGCAACAGACGTGGCGAAGAGAACAGCTTACTAAACATGATACTGTATCTCTGGAGTTCAGATGCAGCAATTTCATTTTTCACACTGTCACATTCACAAAACCCTATCCATGTGTTTACACAACAGATTTACCTGTGCATCCTTGTGCCTATTCACTCATCCAGTTGTGCTTTGGAGATGAAGTAGAGGCTTGAGTTGGGAGTTTCCTAAAACCTCTGAAGAGACAAATACCAGACATGATATACAGCTGGATTTTTCAGTATTGCTACTTGCATGAACTGCTTTAGACCAGTATAACTTGTAACAGACTAATGGCATTTGTCTGAAATACCCTCTGCCTGGAGCTGCTCTTGGTCCTGCAGGGCAAGTGTGAAGTAGGTTTTGCTGACTCATTGGCAGAACTGACTTCCTACCTCACATGGATAAAGATGAAGTTGGAACAGCCTTCAAGCAATAAAACCCTCACAGGTTTAAGGACGGGTATAAGCATGGAACAGCACAAATCCTTTAGGCCAGCTAAGCATAAAATCAAAGCTTACTGTTTTTTTGAGAGTATTGTTAATTCATAAATTAAACTTCAGAAATATGGCTTTTGATCTTTATATGTGTGTAGCTTGAAACTGAGATCTCCAGCTGCTTACAAACCTGCTAGTTCAGGAAGCAGAAAAAATGGAATCAATTATTTGTTACCCTGTCTGCTCCCACCTATAGAGCTTTGTCTTACATGTGCTTGCAGGTGGCATTATCTTCCTCCTCTGCAATTGTGTAGCACCAAAGAACCTCAGCTGAACACTGCAACCCTGGGGCAATTACCACTGTCCTGATGCACTGGCCAGTAGAAACATAACTCCTCCAAAAATTTTGTTGCCATCTGACATTAAAAGATCCCCACTGTCCACAGAAGTGGGTTCCCACTCTGGGCTAAGAGGTATCACTCCTGTTCTCCACAGCAGCCAGTCCTCAGCCACAGGTGTTCTACAGAAATATGACCTATCTAATGTCCAGCCAGCATCTCTGTTTGCACTCAGGTGAAAAACTGAGGGTTCCCCAAAAAGATGGGGAGCACAGAATAGAGAAACAGACATTGAGAAAATATGTTCAACACACCCAGCAGGTTCCAGAGCATTACAAATATCACCAGGTAGATAAAAATTACACAAAAAAATTTCCTTCAGGACCTTCTCCCTGTAGCAGCATCCTCCCAGGTGATAGTCACAGGAAGGACCACTAGATGCAACTTTTCTTTTTAAACCCCCAAACCAAGTAAGTAAGCTACTGAAAACAAGTAGTGCTTCAAATAATAAGGTAAGACAAGTTCCAAGCTGTGGAGCTTGTAATCCAGAGCTTACTAGCCTGAAGCAGAAAGCCCAAAGTAAAGCAGTATTGGGGTTTATTTTTTTTTGTTTTGTTTGTTTGTAATTTTTTTTTTTTTAAATTGCTTACATTTTCATCTATGTCAAAAAGTGGAGAGTTTAGCTGTTAGTCTTAAATATTGAGAAACCTATAGGAAAAAGCACCTTGTCAAGCTGATCAGAGCTGTCAGTCTTGCTGAGAAACAATTCAGAGACTCCATAGATGTGAGCATGCTGTACAGTCATCTATAAATAAAAACTTACATTTTGTTTGTGGTGGGCTAGAATTACATATGGACCTATGTACATCCAAGGCTATAAAATAAAAATTAGTATCTTGTTTGTGGAGTAAAGATAGACTAAGATATGCTAACTCTCTGTGTTTTTACAAATACGTAAGTGTTGATAGTATATACATAGTTGTATCTAGGCACCAAGTTTTTAAGGAGATATTCCATGCTACAGGCCTCAGAGCTCAGGTTAGGATCACCTGCAAGGAATTTCATCTCCCTATGGCCCTTTTCTAAAGAGAACTAAGAAATGAAGGAAGGAGAACACCAAGGTAGAGAAGGCTCTCGCCAAACCCAGGTAAGAAAGATACAGTTCTCCCCAAAACATTCACAGTAACAGACTTCTACCCTGAATGCACAGGAGGAATAACTGTGACCAGCCCTGAGAGATAAGACATTACTATAGCAGAAAGTTCTGCTGAGCAGCGACAGAGCCAGACAGAGAAAACACAAGGCCAGGCTGTGCATGGAGGTAAGTGCGACAGGACAGGACGTATGGATGGAGGCCTGCAAAGGGTGTCTGCAGCACTCCTCTGTCATATGACTCACATCACAGATGTCACATCAGGCAGTGATATAAAAGGCTGGTAAAACACAACTCTTAGCTACTCTCCCCAGTTAATTTCCAGCAGGTAACATACATCTCTCTACTGTTATATACATTTACTGTAGCACTTCCTCAGACTGTGCATGTCATTTCAAGTTGCTTGATCAAGGCAGCTCAAATTCCCGCTCTACTCCTCAAACAGGCAAAAATCCTATGTACAGGCAAAAATCCTACATACAGGCCTTCAGCGACAAGTCAATCTCAGCTACAAGAGAAATGTGAGACAGCTCTGGAACAGAGATTACCACAGGCTAATGTAGACCTAGGCATACCATGTGCATATCTATATAATAGGTATGGATAACAGGTAAATCAGAGAATAGACAAGCACAAATAGAAACAAATATAGCTCAGATAATAGATACGCATAATTAGATAATAGGCACTAACAGATAGCAGTTTAATGGGCGAGATGAGTAGGGAGGATCAAGCTTTCTCTGAAAAAATTTCTCTGAGCTGAACCTCCAGTATCTTGTTTGTTTCTTCACATTAGTCTGTAGCCATAAACACAAAATTCAAGTCTTTCAGTTACATTACTGGACACTACTCCTGGGAGACAAATGTTTGGTGCCACTTATTTTTCTTCCTGTCTTTAACAGCAAGAGGACAGAGTGGACTCTGGCTTTCACACCTCAGGATTACAGAGTTTCAAAAGGGGTTTTACTTAACTTCTGTTTTAAGCATTTTTCATTTATTCCTGCAGGACATCTTCCTGCAAGATGCCTCTTGTTCTCATCAGGACTGAATGATGCTCAGGCTAATCTGTAGTCCCTCTAATTTCATTTCATTGGAGATGAAATAAATAATTGTTAGCTTGTGCTGCAGCCAACAGGAGTGTCCAAACCATTCGAGGGTTATGGCAGAGTCTGGCCTGTGGAAGTTGCCACAACTCAAGACCTGCAGAAATCCAACTCTTAGATTTTAAGGCATGGCTTTGCACAACTTTAGGTGGGATTCTTGAATATGTTTCTCATGAGATTCACCAGAGCCAGTGTGGCTTTTTTAGTTCATTGTCTCCAACTTACAATTATCTTCAATAAAATATACTTGTTTGGAATTATGTACTCACTTAGTTGTCATTTGCTTGCCAATAAACCATGCACTACAGGTATTTTTATGAGCTCATGATCTGTAATTAAGTGGGCAAAGTATTATCTCAAACCTTGTTAAACTGATAGCTTTGGCTCTGTTTATTTAGGACACTGCTTTTAGAAAAGTCCTTCAGGAAATCCGTCTTGTACATACAGCACCATGAAAGAGCAACACATTACCACAATCTGAACTATTGCTCATGCATTGTGCATTCTGGAACACAGCACAGCAAGCCAGAATCACAGATGGTGTTTTACATGACAGCAGTCATGACTATTGGCCCTTGAGTCATTTGGGAAAAAAGAACCCCATCAAACCTTCAACATCTACCAGGATCAGGTCATGCTAGAGGAGAGAAAGAGAGCAGAAGCACTCATTTATAAACAGCTGATTTACACCCTAATAGGTAGTTATGCCTCAGTTGGTAGGAAAAGTTTCAAACAAACAGCTAAAGTAAATTCAATATTGAAATAAAGAACAAACATAATCCAACCAACATGGTCGTCTCAGTGCACTGCATCATGCCATTTTGACATGAGAAGGTCCAGAGCAAAGAAATTATTTTGTCAGCTTTTAGGGTCAAAGTCAGTCCTACATGGCCTTCTTTGAACATTTGCAGCTACAGAGCTATAGTAGCTTTCAGTTTCTTGTGCCATGTGTTTGTCAGAACAGGTCTTCTGTATGATAAAAATAAGTCAGAACCAAATTTAGCCTGACTCTCCATCAAAACTTGGCCTTGAGCAAAATTCATAGACTGGGTAAAGAGCATCTCCTTAATGGAAACAGGCCTCTTCACAGAATTACCCAGGTTCAAAGCTCCTGGCTCAGGAGTGGCCAGGGTACATTTTGCTTTTGACTTGCAAAATATCCCAGGTTTGGAAATTTATCAAGCTCAAATTAATAATTGATTTGGTAAAGTGTTAGATTTCAGGCCGCTGTATCCTGTGTGCTGCTCTCAAACCATTTGTAGTAAATATATCTAGAGTGTCAGGCATTCTGGTGCTTCCAAACCTAAAGCCAGGTCTCTGGAAAGACACCCTCCACACATCCTTACTTGCATAGGTGAGGCAAAATCCACTATCTATATTAAAAAGTCCAAAGTGAGTAGCTTTCTATCTACTTCCCAGAGATTTACCTGATATATCTAAAGTAGCTGCTTAGAAAAAAGGAGTCCATTTGGTTGTTCAACATAGAACAGTACAGAAGACAGGCCCTGCATCCATCCTTGCCTCTGCCTGTCAATGCCCCCAGAAGAAATCCCCTAGGTTAAACTTCACAGAATGCATATGAGAAAGAATGGTGTTTCTAAGGAGTCCTTATGGCTGACACTTAGGAAAAATATCTCCAATGCAAAGCATGTCATGCTGCTGGTGGGAAGTGCAGGAGGAGAGGGAACGTTTTCTGAGACATCTGCAGGGAATATTTTATGAACTGAAGTATGTTTGCTCTTAGGGGACTGTTTCATTGCTTCACTTGAATATCCATGGTTTGATTTCAAATGAAAGAAGCAAGGAAAATAAAAGAGTCTATACAAAAATTAAATAAACTGAAAAAAGAAAATGGCAAAATATGCTGATATAAATTGGTCATTTGTTGAATTGCAAAGTGTTCTGAGGAACTTAAAGTAACCAAAGTAAAAAAGCAGAAAGGAGCATTAAAATAATTCCTATAATACCTCCATTCAGATCACACTGTCCATTGCTGCAATGCAACCCAGTGTAACTGGCCTGAACTCACCAGAAATAGCAAGCACCATTTCTCTGCAGATACCACTCTCAAGTAAATAGTCAGGCCACAACTGGAGCTCTGATACCAGTCATGTCCTGATCAGACTTCAAAACTTGTCATTGTCACTCTAGCACTGCTTTTCTAAAATATATTCATTTTGTTACATTGGCTTGAAAAGGTGCAAGACGAGGGTCATGCCAAGTAATCAGAAGTGCAGCAGTTCAAAATGGAGCAGTTGTTGATCATTTAAAGATACCTTTAATTTCTCCAGCTTTCTCACTGTAGCTGCTGATGGCAGTCCCAACACAAAGGTCCAGCCATTTTAGTCACTATGCTCCGCAGGTCTCTATGATGCTTAACCAGCTACAAGCAAATCCTTGCTAACAGCCTCATTTCCACGTTTACCCCATGAGTAGGAGAGAGGTTGCACTGCCTAAATGTATTAGTGGAAATACTAGACAGCAGCTGGAAACATATTGTCCAAAAACCCCCTGTATGCTGGATGGATTACTCCTCACATTGCTTCCAAGTGTCTTTCAATGACAACTCAAGAAAAAATACCAGAAAACTGCAGTCTGACATGGTTTCATGATATATGTCGTGGAATTAAGAAAGAGAAGGTTCAGGTAATTTCATGTGATGGGAAACCACCCAAACCAGCAAAACTGCAGGACATGGAGGTAAGTGAAAAGAGCTGACTTTTCATCACTCTCAGGATACAGTCACGTGGCTACCAGCCAAAGGCACAGGCCCCCTTCTCCCAAGAGCAGAACTAGCCCGTTCACTTACTGCATAGAATCATAGAATCATAGGGGTTGGAAGGGACCTCGAAAGATCATCTAGTCCAACCCCCCTGCCAGAGCAGGACCACCTAGAGTACATAAAGGCATAGGTTGCCTTCAACTCCCACTGTTGTTTCCTTAGCAATCAGATCTATTTAGGTTTGCAGGAGAGGAACAATCTAAACCCAAGTCCTTCCTAATATGAATCCAGCTTTCCCAGCTTAGTGAAAACCCCACTGAAGGGGTGGAGAGCCTGGCTGCTATGCTCTGCCTGCTGCCATCCCCAGCTGGAATGAAAATCAAACTGTTTCTGCTCATTCCCACTCCTAACCATTTGTAGCAGACAGAATGAGAGCAAAAAAGGGATTCCACTGAGCAAAGAAACCAGAGGGGCACAGGCATAGGCAAAGCAGCCGATGAACAGAAGGCAGCATTTGTTTTGACTGATGCAACCTGACAAAAGCCAAATAACATGTCCATTCCCACAGCTGCATATTGCTGGAGATGGTGCACGGGCCACACAAATTATATTTAATGTAACTGGTAGTACATAAAGGCGAGCTTTTCCTACTTTCACACATCCAAATGGAATAAATTTCTATTTCAAAGAGATTCACACCATCCTTTTAGGCAAAACCTTTTTTTAGATTTAAACATGTGATGGGTTTTATTGTGCAAAGTAGCGCAGGTTCACGTGGGACCAAGCCATGAACGGTGACAACATCAGTTGTTCTTCTTCAAAAAGCCTGGTTGGTTGAAATCTGGGTGAGTAAACCACAAAACTTAAAGGAACAGCTGCCTGCAGCTGGTTTAGGTTGCCAGAAATGTGTGCTGCATGGTCATGTCCAAGGAGAACGAAGCACCAGCGTTAGCCTTGGTTGCTTTTGTTCCCCTGGGAAATGCAAATCACCATCTGGTTACTTTTTTGACGAAGGAAGGGTTAAAAACCAGGTGTAACTAAAGATTTCAGCTTCACTGAAGAGACACAGCAAAATAAATAAATAAATGCATAAACCTAGCTGCACAAAGCCATCTGGGATTCTTGTTATATATGGACCTGAATTTGAATTGCACCTAATCAAATATGGTGCTGGGGCAACTGTTAACTGGGGCGCAGGGGAACGGGGCTGCATGTGCAAGAAGACTCAGTGCCAAATGCAGACAGGATTAGCTTCTGATCTAGGTCTTGCCACAAGAAATCAAATTCACCAAGTATTAAAGCAGAGGAATGCTAGAACCTCTTACATAAGCAGCTGGTTTCTCCTCCCCCTTACCAAGGGCTGTCAGAGCTCACCTTCCTGCTTAACAGAATAGATGAATAATTACTTGGAAAATTTATAGCAAGATGTTGATGGAAAAAAAATATTTTTTAAATTTATGGTATGACAAACTTACAGTATAATACTATATAACCTGCCATTATTTTTCAACAGAAAAATGTTTTGATTGAGCAAATCCATTTCCTTAATCTTCAAAACAGGACACTTGAAACAGCAATTCTCAAAGAACAGCAGAAACACAAAATATCCTCTGGCAGCTTACCTGCAGGGTTTAATGCATGGACTGCTAGAGTGCTACCAGGGTGGGCTGTTTTCCGTGAACAATATGCTTTACGGTAAACACCAACAAAACGAGTGCTGCTGGTCCTAATTGATTTAGGATCTAATTGCTGTAACACTTTTGAACCCAAAGCAAAAGTGTTCTGGTGTGTTTATTGATAGGCTTCTTTAAAAAAAAAAATTCAAAATTAAAAAAAAAAAAGCCAAACTACAGCCCAACACTGCCTAGGTAGCAACACTACTACCAATGCTGTACTGTGCTAATCCAACAGCAAAATGGTAGAAAGCAGAAACAATGAACTTCTCAGTCACCTTAAGCACTGGTCTTCCTTCCACAGTTCACCGTGGTAATCCTCAGTTATTTCTGTATAAGAACAGCTGTAAGATTTGCATCATATACAGATGTGAAGTGGAGGATCTCCAGGCCCTACCCACCCGTCCTTGCTGTTTCTTCTCACTCACATCATGTTGTCAGAGCACAATTACCATCTTCAGGCCCTAGAGCATCCTAAGAATAAAAGTAGGCTGCTCTACTATGTGATGTTTAGTCTTTGGTCTAAGACTACCAAGGAGACAGTCCTGAAAAAGGTACATTGGCCTACTGGGCCAGCCTTCTACAGGTGGGATCACCCAGCAGTGCCAATCCCCACAAGAGAGAAAGAGCTTTGCCTGCACTAAAGCCAACAGGTTCTTTCAAATCACTCATTACAAGTCATGTGTCCCATGAAGCCCCAATGGATCCACCCTGCCACTGAAATGTGCATTTCTAAAACACACAGAATGTTTTCTAATATCGTTATCCTTTTCTTCATTTAAACTGAAATTGCAAAGAGCTCTAGCTGCAAGAGAATATAGTGCTAAGTGCTTTTAGGTTAAAAAATTTCCATGTTCTACATTCCTCTCACATGAAGAAGACAGCACCAAAGACTTTTGCCATGTGGGAAAATGTACAAACAGACCATATTCTCCCGGGATTTATACATATCGTCAGCTAGATATACAAGCTACTTTTTAAAAGTTGACCTCAAAAATGTATTCCAACTGACTTCCAGTTCCTCTGCTATCTTGACATTTTTCTGTGACAGGTCTTTTCTGCACAGAGGAGTTAGCTTTGCTGGGAAAAATTAAATTATTAGCTTGTGTACAACTTGCTTAGACTATATGATAACCATTCTGTCAAGAATGTATCTTAATTAGCTAAGACAGCAGGCATTTTCCAGGATTGGCTTGTCAGATAACATAGCCTAGCATAAGAGAATTTTAAGGGTGATTTCACTTGCAGAGCTTTAGTAAGACTATTTCTTCACCTGCTACATGCAGGTCTTTTCTTCCCCTTCTTGAGGGCTGATATAGCTTATCTTCAGGTCACTGAGTATCATGAGACATCATTCTTAGAGCTTTAGTAATTTTTATTGTTTAAATATTTAAGCAACAAAAGCTCTGGGGATGTGGAATTGCAGCATAAAAACTACCCGAAATTTAAGGTGGTGTACATGACAGAGACGTTTTAATTGTTCTTCTTTGGTGTTCCCTGTTCCCTGCCTTTCCAGAAAAACGTTATTTACTGAGATGAATCAGAACAAAGTTAAATTTAAACATACTATTATGATTAAAAAGAGGGATCTTGGTTAGTACAAAATTTTACACTCTCTAGCACCACAAGAGAGGAAAAAGCATCAAGCCTACCTTATAAAACCAACCAACGAAAACTGTTCACACTGCTCAGGGACCATAAACCCTGCAATACCTTTATTGTGCTGATAGGGCCCCCAGTACAGGGCACAGAGAGGACAGTAATGTGCCCTCCAGCTCAAGTTTCTTTCTTTGAAATTAACCTCAATTCCAAATGTGTTTGCTTTACAGGAGTTGCTTTAAGGACATTCAGAAAATACTCATGTAGTGTTCACTGTATTACATTTATTTAGCCATGAAGAACATATTTAAGTCTGGTTTATAGGAGCAAGCCATGCACCCAAGCAGCTGAACACCTGAGCTTCTATGCCAACAGCAATACACACCTGGACCTGGTACCCATTTACACAAATACACAAGAAATGCAATCCTCTGAAATGCAAAATGATGCAATTTAGGGCAGAGTGGGATGTTCCTAGTAACTGGGGGAAAGGAACCAGACAAGCTGGACAGTAGACACCCCATTACAAGCATTTCCTGGGAGTAAACTAACCCAGACTAGCTATAACTTCAAAATAATGAGCTTTAGGATCAAGCACTACTAATCTATATGCTAACTGCACAATTTTGATCACTCAACTTATGTGAACTGAAGGTC
This sequence comes from Merops nubicus, assembly GCF_000691845.1. Classification (NCBI taxonomy): domain Eukaryota; kingdom Metazoa; phylum Chordata; class Aves; order Coraciiformes; family Meropidae; genus Merops; species Merops nubicus. The sequence continues at coordinate 6,263 of NW_008631344.1, read as the reverse complement.
TTGTAGTGGTAATAACCTAATTGCTGTTCCTATTCCCTCTGTGCTATAAATTGCTGAAGATCACTTATCCTGTAGGTCTTTTAAAAGCAAGATATAAAATGCATATGCAAAATATTTGAAAAGAATGCAAACAAGGATTCAACTGTTGTGAAAAGCTGTTACTTATAAACACTTTCCTGGACTGACTGAACTCGTCTTGGGTTCTAGATGTGCGTGACACAGTCTCATTTGCAAGCAGTGCCAAAGAGGTAGAACCAGCAGCAGCTACCTGAATGTTTGATTTCTACCATGAATGAAGCATTACACATGAATGAATGAGCCTTTCCTGTTCAGGACACAAATTTTATTTTTTTACCTTCAAACAGCATAACATTCAGTGCCAGAGCCCTGGCATTGAACATTGCCTGAATATCTTCCAAAGGCATCTGGAAAGCAATGGACTAAAGCTCATGAGAGAGAAGGCAGAGAGATAATTTTAAAAGCCATACTTTAAAACACTCTCTAGAGCTTGAGAACCAACTTTTGCATGGAAACAGCCTTCACACTTCAGGTAAGAACTGCTTTCTCTAGTGGAGTTGTACAGAACTGAGCTGTACTTGAGGAATATCTCAGTCACCACTGGACATTCAGACAGGCTGCTGTGTGACTACCAGGAGATGGTTTTGAAGGAGCAGGAGTGCCACTGTTCACTAAGGCCTGGAAATGAATGTGCTTGTGTTTAACAAATAGGAAAAACATTGCTAAGGTGAACACTTGGGAGATGAAGGTGAATACAAAGGAAGGAAAATAAAAGAATTGTAATCCTAGAAATGGACATGAGGAATTGAGCCTAAACTGCGAAACCTGAGAGACCATTAAATGCCATTTACAGCTGCCGACATAAGCTCATTGGTCCCCACACAGCTCGTACAGCCAAGAAAATAACAGGAATATTTCAGGATTTTGTGTGTCACAAATTTGATTCTGATATTCAAACTTGCCTAGACAAACCTTCCCCACTCCTACATGCACACACATACAGACACACATGGAGGCAGCTTCAAGCTGTATCACAATTGATGGGAGTCAGCCAGGTCTGTCAGTGTCAGCACAGGGACTACATTGATAGGAGCTAAAATTAACAGTCCTAACAACAGCAGAGCATCCACAGAAACTCTGAAACCATCTGTAGCCTATGGACAAGCTTGCCTTACCTACCCTTGACAGGACAGCAGAGTAGAGAGAGCCTGTTTCTCTCATTCTCCTGTGTCCCCTCCTTTTGCTCTGTAACGGACTGAAGATTTGGTCCTTATTAAGTACAAAATAAGTACTCTCTGTAACCTCTCCTGTTTCTAACTGCCAGACTTTTATTTTACCAATCTTGTTTGGCAGTAAACCTACAAGTCTGAGACATTTATTATTCACAAATTTCTAGGAGCCATGACAAATGCAGGAATATGCTCTGTCATTCCACGTCCTAAAGTCGCCTTCCATCAGTGAATGATGGGTCTTTCTAAGTGCTTCCATATTGCTGTGGGGCACTCCACAGACATAGTACTAAGTATAGTAATATGTCTGGATGGCTAATGATACAACTGTTGCTATTTACTGTTGCAGTAATTGTTCTTTGCTTTCAGTTGTTATTTTGTATTCTCGTTCCCTGGGAAACAGAGAGAGGCTGTTAAAAATTCTTGAGCAGAGTCATACAATAACTGTAATGGTAACAGATCAGAAAATCCAAGCATTCACATCAGAAAATACCACAGTATACTCTGGAGGGGGAAACAGTCTATTTTTTCCAGGAGAAAATATTTTCTATAATAAATATATCTGGACAGTTTACAAAGTCCTCAGAGGCTAACCAGTTAGCTGTAACAAGTTCTATACCTGACACATTTTTCTTCAGGGTAACTTGCTTCATTCAGAGTTTTAACATTTAAATAAACTGCTGCCCAAATCAATAATCTATGAAATCATTCACTCTGTGAAAGTCCTTCAATCCTTCCCCTCTGTTTTAAGTCAATTTATATGCAATGCTACAGCTACCTCCGGCTGCATTTCATTACTTTCCCACTCCATCTTGTAGCAGTGACCCTGTAGTTTTGGCTACTACTTTCTCAGGGAGGAGGTCCACAACATTTTATTTCGTGCCAACTTGTCTCAGACAACTGAGAAACCCTTCTGCCTTGTCTCAGAGTTTTAGATCACTGCCGTACTCCAGCAGAGACAGCTAAATCTGAGGCCAAACAGCTGGAGCATATCTGCTGGTCTTTGCCTACTGACTGTAACTGAAAAGGCATCATTGCTGTTGGCTTTGACAATCTTAGGAAAAGCAGTTGTGAGAGGCAACCAACCTAGTCTGTACTGATCCCATCCCATTTAATTCCTTCCCAGCATCGAGTTTGGAGATAGCTGCTAACTGACATTTTTTAAAGATACTTCTGTTAACAAAATAGCTTCACAAAGACTTCAAGAACAGCGTCAGCTGCTTCAAAAGCCTTGTAACTTCAATGATGTATGGTTCTAACCTAGCAAAGCATTTAAGAAAGTGCTTTCAATTAAGCTGGTGGATGTTACTCTAGTAACAGAGATGAGACCACTCCTATGCTTAAATCCTCTTCACTAAATATAAAGGTTCATTTCGTCTTCAAGGTGGCTCACCTGAGAAGCACCATAACGTATCAAATTTTTAGTATCCTTCCAATTCCTTTCTCAGGCATGCTGTACCATAACACCCAGAGACCAAATTAGCTGCTTGGCCTCATGACATGAGGACACAAAGGTTACAGACAGAATGTGTGTCATCTCAAACCACACAAAATAGGCAATGGCTGTACAGATAAACAGCCTGAATGAGACCAGTTCCAAGCCTTGGCTTTTGCTGCCTCACAACCAAGGCCTTGAGCTTGTCTTCCAGTTGTCAGGAAAAAGCATACAGTTTCCAAAGGGAGAGGCAGTAGTCAGGAAGCCCTTAACCCTCTGCACAGCCTTAAAGTCCCATTTATTTATTTGACAATCTAAATTGGCCAATATGAACATTCAGAGGTATATGAGAGACTTTTTGTACCTTTTCCAGAATACTTGAGGAGATTTGGGTTTGTTGGGGCTGTGAAAGGGCTGTCAAGGGCAGGTGAGGACCAGGATGAGCTTTCAGTGCTGGCAGCTTTCCTGGGGGAGCAGTGGCTGGATATTTCAATTTTGGAGCTTGCCATCTGAGAAGCCCCAGGCTTTGCAGAAGAAGTGACCTCCTGAAATGAGCTTCTTTTTGGTTTACTCATGAAACGATTTCACAATGCAAATGCTGCCCCCATTTCTGCCTGTGCCACCCTATGACTTGCGTTGCTGCCAGCATCCGGCTGTAGAGGGACAGGTCTTCACAGAGCATGCACCTTGGCTTTGTCCGCTACGGCCACTAACGTTCACAAACCTGTTTGTTTCGCTCCCACCAGAGGCCAGCTTTACATCGAAAACGTCCAGCCCCTGCTCCACAACAAAAGGTGCCACCAGTGACGAGGTTTCCATCGGGCTTTCCCTGAACCCAATGTGAGTCCCAGTGCCCCCAGAAGGCCGTGGGACTTTTGCCGGGCTTTCCACAAGGCTGCCAGTGGTCCTGCTGGGTAAGAGGCCAAAGTGAAGCAGGACCTGAGCTCTTGGCAGTCCATACCCTTTGGCCTCCCACTCCCCATGGGATTCCACATTTTTCCCAGCCTCCAACAACCTGCTGGCATCCTACATTCTTCTGGCCTCCATTTTTATGCCTGTAGCCCTCTGGAAGACAGCAAGGCCCCTGGTGTGCCTGAGGATAGCCCAAGGGACACCCCACAGCCTGCTGGAAGGCATCTTGGCACTCTGTGGGGTGGGACCCAGGGCATGCTGGAAGGCAGCAGAGCCCTGTCAGGGTAAGGAAAGCCTGGTGGAAGCCACAGGGCTTCCTCCATGGCAAGCTCCACAATTCAAACCTCCAGTCACTTCTCCCTCAGGAATGCTCCCAGCATGGAATGCTCTTGCTGGACCTCACCTGACCTTAGTAGCCCTTTCACAGCCCCAGCAAACCTGGGCCTCGTCCCAAACCCTGTCGAGTGCCACGACGCCTTCCAGCAGGCTGCAGGGCATCCAGCCAGCTTTCCAGAAGCACAGAATCCCACAGGAAGTGTGAGGCCTAACTGGAGCGGGGTGCCAAAAGGGTGTGGAGTACCCAAAGGTGGCCTTCCACTCCCACCTGAGCCTCCCACAAGCTCATTTCAGAAGGTCAATCCTTCTGCAAAGACTAGACTCTTATGCAAGGCTTTTTAAACCAAGTTTAAGAACCACAGCGGCAAACAACATGCTTGCAGAAAATGATGCAGGCAAGAATGTAGCTGTAATGGATGGTTCATTTGCAATGCCATTTTGCAAGTGGAACCGTTCAAAGAAATTCAGCACCCCCACACTGTATGTTTTGAGAGAGAAGGGAAAAAACAAACGGATCTCATTTCTGAATGGAGATGCCGTGTTTGCTATACTGGAGCAGACAAATAACTCACTTTCATTCCCTGGTTCTGAGAGCAGCCTGCACGGCATGGTTTGAACAGAGGCAGAAGACAAAGCACTCACTCACATGATTCATTCAGCCATTTGCACCAGACCTTTACGAGGGAAGATGACCTTCTTCAGACTCCTTCAGTTCATCTGACAAAAACATACATGCCTGTTTTACTCTCCAACTTGCCAAAAGTTGATCTGAAACCAGGCTCAAGAAATAAAACCCGGAAAGTGACTTTTAAACTACAAGATGTATTTGTTGAAGGAGAGAAAGTCAAACAGCTTTTAAAATTTTTTTTCTTTAAAGAGAAAGTGTAAAGCAAGAGATCAAAACATCATTAGAGACAAGCATTCTGCTTTGAGTCATCTTCTGCAGCATAGTTTCCAATAGCACTTTCACTTGAATACAGAGATTTCTCTAACATATTTTAACACTTACCGAGAAGAGGAGGAAGGTAAAGAGACACAGAGTGTCTCACACTCTCTGTCCATCTGAAAGGAGAGCAGTATAAGCACATACACATGTATCCAGTCTACATTTTCTAGTGTACTTCCTACTGAGCTTAACTAATCACCTCTGTATACAGCAAACAAGAAAAAATTTCTTTGTACTTCCTACAGTATACAGGGATGGTAAAATTTATTTTCTCATGAATACAAAGCCTCAAAGGGAAATAGAACATGGGGGGAGGAAAAGGAACACAAAAATAAAATATACCGAGCATTTGTTTGACATGCTATGTGCCACTTTACATCATTTGGAGTTCTATTAGTAGGGTAGCTTTGAGCTTAAGGGAGAGTATTTCAGGAGCAATATTTCAAAAGCTACCAAGTTTCTATACAGTGCTGGATAGGACTTTGGAAGTAAATACAACATGAAAAGAACATAAATCTGGAAGAAATAGATCTAGCAAATCTCAGACTTTCCTCTGTTCTGTCATTTACTGAGAAGTGTGCAGGAAGAGGACGGTTTCCTTTTAAATAATTTGCAAGCCCTTTACATTTCAACTTTTAGAAGCCACCAGAGACCAGACAAGCATCAGTATACATACAGCCAGAGCAGGCATATCTGTACATAAAGAGTAGCATCCTCAGGTTCAGTAGTTTCTGAAGATGAGACTCCCTTAAAATGATTCAAATACAAGACACGAGTCAGTATCCACTGTTGTGAACTCCTGCTGTGATTTGTTTCTTTCCTTGATTCAGAAGATAATGTGCTTTGTTACTCATCTAGCTTCCCAGGTCAGGAATCGGATCCTGTGGCAGGCTGGGGGGAGCCACAGAATTGACAAAAGAACTGACATAGCCTCAGTTAAAGAAAACTGCTGAACAAGCTGAAAGAGCTCCGAAAAGCTTATACACCTGAGTTCATTTTTCATAATACAGGGACCACATTACTCTGGCAGCTGGCAACAGAACAGCTGAATATTCACAGCTTCATAATATCTGGGTGGAAACAAAGCTTTTTCATACGGAAAAGTAATTTCATAGGAGCACTTGAGACTTTTCCAGTATAACACCATGGTGTTTTTTTGACAGGGGCACTACCCAGAGAGAATGAGAGGAGAAACGGAGACTCAGAGAGCAGAAATATTTCTCGAGTATGAGTATGGATTTTCACATATGAGGTAACTGGTGGAACAATGGAACAGGACCCAGATCCTTGTGAATCTTCTGCAAGGCCCTTCCCTACTTTCTGCCTTATTATAAAAATGTTATTTTTATTATAATAATAATTTTAAAAAAATATTTAAATAATAAAT
>NW_008631343.1:0-7707 GCF_000691845.1 Merops nubicus | reverse complement strand
GACAATCCCCCCCACAATCCCAGACACACACACACCCCAAACCAGTACAAGAGAGTATTTGGCTTCAAATATTCTCCCAGAATGCTCCAGTAACATGACCATCCTTTAGCACATAGTGTTCTTGCTCTCACTGATTTTGTTTAGTTTCTGGGCAGATCTGACATTGTTCCCTTGTTTTCAGAGGTTATGTAAAATATGATATATATACATTTTAAAACAAATATTATTAATTAAAATGTCAGTTTCATCTATAGTTTATCACTGGGTCCTGTTAAAATAATATGGAGGGGTGGTACAACTTTTAACAAAAATATTAAGGGTGGAAAATTCTTTATTTTAATATGTCATTGTTCCCTTACCAGCTTCACTGATATCAAAGAGGATCTTTCAGTGAGTAATTTCTCAACATTATGAGAGATGAGTTTGCAATATAGCTTGGGTCAGATCTCATTTGTAAATAATCAGGTATAAAGAATCTCTGGATTGGCTTATGGCCTAAACACTGAATGACTTGTATAATTCTTCTGATATTACACCAAGGAAAATTTAAAGAAAAGACTTGAATAAGCAGTTTAGAAACCAATGGTGTAAAGACAAGTTGCAAGTTCCTACTCAAATTTGGCTAACTGGTCAAGAAGCTGTGCTAAGGAAAAGGAACTGGTGCTGTTCAACTCATTGAGTACATTTCATTGGTACTGTGTCTATGCTAGGAAATAGATATGCCAAGAAGCACCCCCAGGCATTGCGGCCAAACGGCACAGAAGAGCCCGAGTGCACCCTGCTAACAATCCCACGTGCCAAACTGCAACGTCTTCACACAGATTGCCCTTTGGGAATGGTTGTTGGCCAAGCAACGCCCAGGAATTTGGTCCAGACTGTGTCAGTACAAGTCTTGTTCCAGAGCCCAGCAATTCTTTCTGGCACAGATTAATTTGATAATGTAGAACTAGCTTTGTAGACCAGAGACAGTAAAGAAGGAAATATGTTGTTTGGAAGGCTCTTCTTTCCATTCCCAACTCTGTCACTCCACCACTGATGGGCAGGAACTTTAGTTTGAGTCCCTTACCAACTTAGGCACCAGGAAGCCTATCCCCCAACCCGTATCTAGATGCTTCATTTTTCTCAAGTTGCAGTGGGTTGAAGCCTGCCTAGAAATGGTCTTGGAAGGATTGAACCAGTTCATTAATGTGGCTAGTCACACAACAAAACTACTGAAGCAAGATGGTTGAGATGAGCACAACTCCTGAGCAATGCAGAAATCAAAATAAACCTTTTAAAGCCAGACAAGATCATGAGAGCATTCAGTTTGTCACCGTTAAATGGATTTGCCTGTGACACTCTTTGCTGAATGCCTTTGAACAGGTAGTGTGTACAACTCTAACAGTCCTCATAACTTGAAGTCACCAAGTACCTTCTTCACACATACATCATATTTTTTTGTGTGTGTGAGGATTGCAGAGAGGTTTTCCTGGTCTCCCATAATGTGCTTGCATGTATTTTTGGAAGAGGAAGAAAAAAAGCTTCCAACTGTGAGTTTTATAATGTAATGAAGAGCCTCTTCTGGTTTCATTCAGCTGTATAATGAGATGATCCTGTGTCTAATCACAGAAGAAAGAATGAAATGTACCTATGTCCTGTTATGTAAGATGCTTTATGGCTGATCAGACATGTGAAAACAGTAAAATCTGCTTTCATCTGCTAGAGTAAGCTATTGCTCATATATGTTTGAAGTTTTTTCTCAGTGTTCCGTAAAATGATGAATGTTAATTATTAGGCAGATGTTATTGGGTTCTGCTTTAGTACAAAATCATCCTTAAGGGCTACAAAAAGTTTGTAATTCAGCTTTTGTTAATTTTCTTTTTCAAGCTTTTCAAATAATTCCGTGAAGACCACCAGTTTGAGTAGGAAACAATCTTACTCATGATTTCAAGCTTACTTTCTATGCATATATATTATGGACCATGTCATCTTCTCAATTATATAGGAAGCAACTCATGAAGTTAAATGAAATTACACTTATGAAACCAAAGAGATATTCCTGTAGGTATACTCTTACAATTAAATGGTCCTAGAAACTGACTCATCTTAGGGACCTGATGGATTCATCATCCCGTGGTGGATTATGAAAAAAAATATTTCAAAAAGGACTTTTTTTTTTTCCCTCGAAATTCAAGATATTTTTAGAAATGATATAAAAAAAAAAAAAATTTTCAAAAAGAAAACAGGTAAGTCCTGAATCAGTGGGCAATGTTATTAAGCTAATGCTGTTAAGTGCAGGCAATCGTGAGGCACCACAATGTGAAAGCTACAGCAGACATAGTATAAATCACTATTTTAACAGTATGAAACTAGTTATAAACTGACAACATGTCACTTAATGTGTTTTTGCATACCTAACATTTTTGCAGGTTGATTACATAAATGAGTGAAAATAATGCTAATAAATTAAATTCATACCCACTTGAAATGTTATGGTTTTGACAGAAAGTCAAGGCAAACATTTAATTTTCTGTATCTTGAAAAACTGGGTTCTTGACAAAGTAAGTTTGACAGCTATGAAAGAAGTCATTATCCTCATTATTATTGGTTTACTGGATGGAATCATGATATCCTATGGCACTTTACAGAGGTTTTAAGATGTGACAGACACTGCCCCAAATTATTCCCTATCTAAACAGGAGCTAAAGGAAATACACCAAAGAAAGGCAAAAGAATGCAGTAGAAATAACATTGATAAGAGATGTGTCTGGTCTACCCAGAAAGGTTTGAAAGAAGGAGGTAGCATCAAGGTGGACTTAATGCTACTAGTGCAAAAAGGGACCTCACCCCTCGTATGCAGTGAAATAAAGTAGTGACTGAAGAAGACCAAAAAAAGGCCAAGAATTCAAGAATCGCTGGGCACAAGGATAAAGCAGGGAAGGAACATCCAGATGCAGCTGCCTCAAAGCTCGTGTGGGAGATCCTGTAGTCAGTCCAGGACTGATCTGAGTGCAGGCTGGACCAGATGGCCTCTGGGGATCCCTGACAGCCTCAGTTATCCTGTGATTCTGGTAGCCTGTCTTGTAGGGTCTGCCAGCCTGGTGTGTCATATGGCAAAGTCTTGAAAGGCAATGTGATGTTGAGATACAGTCCTTCATTTGGCATATCCTCTGTAGCTGACTCTCTTGCCATAATATGTTTGATATTTCTGAAAGGGTACTGAACACATGAAAACAACTCAACATACATTATCTGGTCTGATAATGAGTGGACCTCAAAAGGCTGGCAGTTTAATGTGATTTTTACACTTCCCTGAAAAAGCATTTGAATACTGTTTTGTGTGGAGGGAACAATATTTGTTCATTAATTAACACATCTGAAAGAAGAGGAGAGGGAGAAAAGAGCAGGGGCATCTTAATCAGTTTTGTAAAATAGGATGAAACGTCGAAGTCTATATAAATGATTTTTAGTTATTAATAATCTCAGCCTCTCAAATAATGTGCAAAAGTCTCATGCATAACTGCAAGAGTGCAAAACTGACACAGAGATCTCATTTCACCATCTCTGCACTGCTGTTTAACCATAGGCCTGTGAGGTTTTTGATAGCTGTGCCTTATAACAAAGCAAATTAATCTCCATTTTGCAGCCAAAGAGAATTGAATTTTAACAATTCGCTCATTAGTTCTGCACCGAAGCCTGCCTCTGACTGATGCTGCCCTCCCTGTGAATTTTTATTGTTGTGGTATTTATTTGGTCATAATTATCTCATCTCTACCTACACCAGCCTGTCAGAGAGAGTGCTAGTTTTTCTTTACTGATTTGTAATTCTATTACACAGCCCATCAGCAGCTTATTTCTGATTATTGCAAGCAGTATGATCTTCTGGTAGCAGCTGTTAATATTTGCCCCTGCTTTATTAAGCAACAAGTACTTGTTGCTCACCCATAATAATGTGGAGCTAATAATGTCATCCCAGGCTGCTTCCTGGGAAATTATGTTCTCTCTGTTCCCTTTCTTTATTTGTACATCAGCCAGGTAGTTAACCAGGTATTTAACATATCCATCATCGTGGCAAGTCACAGGAACAGAGAAGGCCCATTAGACATGGCAAGAAGGGTGTCAAGAAGCAATTAAAATTCTCTAGTGGGGCTCATGGCGTGTAGCCAGCAGGGAGGTCAGAGTATCTGGGGAAAGCCATGGCTTAGGCTAAGCAGAAGGATGTAGTGTCATCATGGTACAGCCAAGACTATGGGTGTACAGGACACCTTTCAGAGTAGTAGATCCTAAGAGCTATTTAACAGGGAGGATATTCAGAGAGGGGCAGTGCCAGACTAAGCAATTTGTTTCTTTCTTGTAGGACTGTGAAAGGCTGAGAGGGAAAATTTTAGAGATTTGTCAAATCCTGGCAAGCTACCAGTTCCTATTTAAGACTTGAGTTGTTTGGGCTTTTCTTTTAAGTTCTTTCTTGAATAATGCCATTCTTTGGACTTTTGGAAGATCTCACTCCCAGTCACAGAGAAAAACCTAGTTTTCTTTGCGATACCAGTGACTGTGAAAGGAATAGTGCTAGTGGCTGTAGACAGACTTTAATCTCCACATATTCATTCACAGTTGCAGTTATCACCTTTGAAAAGTATTTTTACCAGAAGATTCAAATTCCTGACTTTTAAAAAATATCTGTTCACACTCTAGATGTCTGCAGATGAGGGATTTCAAGCTAAGCTACTGAGATTGTTTCTAAACATCTTTCTTTCTACGATGCAGAAACCTTTCAAGTTACATTCTTCAAACCTATTTTTTAAAGTTATGCTTCGATAACATTCAAGTCAGTGGAACTGATGTAAGTGTTGATTTGAAAATACTCAGTGCTGGGAATTTCACATCTGTCTTCTGGCTGAGTGCCCCATTTCTTTCTCTTCCTCGCTACGTCTGTCCTCCAGTTCAGGAGGAGCTTGTCCACATAGTGATTTACACAAAGGTCAAAATCTATTTGTATTAAGATTTACTTTTTAATTTCATACATCTTTTTACACATGTTTAACTTCTAGGTGTTCAAAGGTCAAGATTTTAAAGGAGAAAACTGTTTCTTAAAATTGTCCCTCTTTCTTGCATGAAGCAGTTAAAATATGGATAAATCCATTACGTTAATCTTAGTGTACATTTCTGAAGTTGCTTTAAGAACCTTCCACACCACAACCTCAAGTACTCTACCTTTCAGACCTTTCTAAGGGCAGAAACCCCTCAGAAACAGGAGAGACAATGGTGAAGGCTATGAAACTAAAGTTCATTGGAATGTAAAATTGGGAAAATGAATGAAAAATGTTTTTTTTGTACTTGTCTTCTAGCTGTGTTGGAAGGAAAGTATCAGTTCTGGAAAGAAATGAGCAAACAGGGCAAGAGAATTTTTCCCAAAAGTAATTAAGTAATAGTTCCATACTGAGTTGCTCTCTTCCATAGAGAGATAAAATTTTGGGATACATAGAGAAACTCAAGAAAGTATGTGAAAAATGAGTGGTCCTCACCTTCTGTTTCACTTTGATAGACCTGGCCCTTGTCACTTTTGTAATGTCACTCCCTAACAGACAAGCTGAAAGTGATGTGGCAACCTAAAAATAATTAATAGCAAAAGGCTGACTGCTGAGTTTATTAAGGTGTTTGAGACCCAAGCAAAGCCTGCAGTCATACTCACCACTTAGGAAAATGCCAGCTTTCTATCTCAAAATCCTATCTTAACACATCCCACTCAGAAATCTTATCTTAAATATAAGGAGCATTGGACAAGTAGAAACCAACACTTTGTGTTTTGAACAGTGGCAGCATGAAGACAGTATGTCTGAAGAGAGATTCTGTAAAGCTGAGCTATGGAGGGTTATAGCCAGAAACAGTGGGATGAAACTGGAGCAAGAAAAGTTAAGCTGCATATCACAGAAGGTCTATCAGACTAAGACATGTTTTTGTATTGAAAAAGGCGTAAGATCTACTCTCTGGGACACTTGGTGCTGGAGTGAACTAATCTTGAATCCTCTTGTAGGGAATGCAGAATTAGCAAGGTTTTGGACTAGATCATTAAATAAGCCTCTGCAATATCTAACTGCAACCCTTATATGAAATAGCCCGTAGAAGGAATGTGGAAAGGAAAGACAAGATAAGAAGAAAGTGCATGGCTGAAAAGTGGAATCGCTCATCTAACATTTCTGGACTCAGGGTGAAGGTGTGTCAGAAAGGTATGCACCTTTTTTCTAGATAGAATAAAAAGTTTTCCTTACTGCAAGCCAATAAAGGATAGATCCTTCCAAATGAGTTTGCTCCCTCAACATCTGACAAGGAAATTAAGAAATTTAATATTTTACTGCTCCAGTTCCTTTTGTTGTAGTACAAGATCTCCAGGACCACAACATACCTTGAGGTACTTCTAACACTCATTAATAAGAGTTCCTAAAATAGGGTCCAGAGCCAACAGTTTCAACACATTCCTTCAAGTGTCACGCTAAATATTCACTAGATAATTGTCAGTAATTGGCATCATGTCACAAGCGGTTATGAATATGCAACAAAATGTTGGAAAAGTGATAATTTGGATTTTAAAATCCCGCTGTAAACATTTCTGAAAAGAGAAATCTTTATGCAATAAATAATAGTACAAAAAAGTTAAGAGATTGTAATAGTGAATGTGGATCTGTTACACTACTGTGACAGGAGCAGATGTCACTCAATGTAGTATGAATGATCTTAAAATTCAGGAGAGATTTTTTTGCATATTTTTGTGCTACAGCCACCTATGCATCTATGGGGTCATCTGGCCTTTCTAAACCAGGTACTTGTTAACAACACTGGCAAAGTTTTCCTGGGAGTGTTCAGTAGAAGATTTACAGCAAATCTACAGCTAGGACTCCAAAATATTTGATACTAAAATTGTGTTGGGTCTTATTTCAGGGCCTAAGGCCTAATCTCCTGTTCGCACACCTTATGAAACCATCAAACTTTGAAATGTATCTGCATGACTTAGGCTTTAGGCATTGCAACTTCTAGAAACTGGGAGGTAAGGAAGATAAAAGGCACATAAAAGCCTTATCAGACAGACAACTGGTTTGAACAGAGGAACCGCCAGCTCTACAGTCTCACTTCATAGTCCTCGAACCCGTTTGTAAGGGCAGCTTTTTACAAAAGCATCACATGATTTTTTTTTCCTCCCTCCACATTTGATGCAGTTTTTGTCCTCAGGCTCCTTGTCTCAGACTCCCCATTCCACTTATCTTTCGATGTCTGATTTTTTCTCTGTTAGGAGCTCAGGCTTCCAGTATTACCAATTAAAAGAAATGGGCTCCTTCACAGGCTGTTCAGTACTTGGAGACTTATTCACCCTCCAGTGAGCCTGGGTGAATGCCCATCTTACTTTGGGCATGCCAAAAACTAAGAGAAATTAACTCAGAGGTGAAATTAATTTTTTCCCTTCCTCTGTTCTTGCCCTGTGTGTGCTCTGTGATATTGGGAGTATCTCTTTGTATCTCCTCACAACTGTGTTCTCTTAACAAAGAATAGAACATCTGGGAAGACCGTTTATAGGATGCTGCATCTCCCCTGGCAGTGTCCTCCTGCCCCTGTGGAGTGTCAGTGGTGTGAGGCCTGAAGTAAAGCAGGAAGAAAGTCCCACAGAGATCTGAGCCATCACCCCTAGTAAGTATTGTGATCCCTGTGCCCTGGGTTCGGCCAGGAGAGGGTCCAGAGGGA